>NC_135416.1:14635000-14852500 GCF_051991245.1 Festucalex cinctus
AGTTCTAAGTTCCAATTTATTCTTTATTATGGGGATGAAAGTTCGACTAAATTGGAGATCAAAGATTGCACCTTTAATGGCAACCTTTAGAAAAGAGCGCCACTAATTTTACATTTTCACCCTTTTTGCCTTTTAATGGCCATTCAGTTAATGCCATATAAACCTTTTCTGAACTGTTTCCAGCATTTCTGGCCCTCACAGTCATCGAAGAGTATCAGTGATTTTCGTTTTGCACATTCCCAGACAGCCTGTTTGCACCTGCCCCGCTTTTTGTTGAGTGGAGACTGTCGGCATGGATGGAGTGTTGTAGACGTAAAGTCGAATACCGCCCAGAGGCTATATGGAGATGGTATATAGTTGGGACTAAATGTAAATTGAAGAAAGACAGATGACAAAATTGTTTCAATTCTCCTGCCCTATCTTTCTGTTCATGTCACCAACGACGAACTACCAGCTGTTACTAAACTACAGGAGCTTCTTTACTTTGAAACTCTGCTTGCAGCAAAATTGCGTGGCATAATGTATGCTGCAATTGCAACATCTATGATCCAGGCACCTTTATACCGGTCAATGGAGACTTCAAACTTGCTCCTCTCATAACAGCTTCAAGCAATGTGTGTATTGTAACTGTGAATACTTTGTTTGGTTATTTATGACTGTAGTAGAGTGTTTTATGTTTTGTGTACAGCACTTACAGCTGCATCTGTTGTTAAAGTGTTATGTAAATAGTGTTGTGTTCGTACATCAGCAACTAGTTTGGTGGGATTCAGTGGGAGATTTCAGTGTTTAGTGTGAGCCTAGCTTGCACAGCTAGGGGACAGAAAAAAAATCATCACTGCCCTGGTTGGAATAACGGACCAGCGAAATTAAAGGTAAAAATAACAAATTCGGTCTCGTTTTAACATTAATGGCGTGACGCAATTTCAAAACTAACCGGCGCAGCTTATATCATTGAGAGGACTAGAATAACGTGTAGGCTTAAAAGAGATAGGTTAAAGGCTTTCTTCTTTCGCGAGGCAAACTTGTTTTGACTGTGAAAAACGATGACGTTTCAAAGCCTCGAAAATGTCTCCATTGCGCTGCGTTTGCAAAGGCACAACTGAAATGTCGTTAATTTGGGAGCGCACCGCTTGCAGTTTGCTCTCTTGTCAACAAATGGATTTTCGCAGCACAAACCTTGAAAGCTCGAATAAAGAGTAGCAGGCTGCTGGGTTAACGTTAGCAAGCTAGGTTGGCTAGCTGGGTTCGCCGAAACAAAACGGGATCGGGCCTGTGATTCCGCTACGGTATATTGGCGCATATAATTCATATGACATCGCGCTCTGGTCTACGCATAAAATTCAAGCATGGTTTATTTTACTAATGCTGTGCATTAGACATTATTTACACCAGCCTCAAAATAATAAAAGAAATTGATGGTTTGAAAATGGGAAGTCAACACTTACCTAGCTTTACTTTCTACGCCATCTTGGATCCACTTGTCAGACTCGCGCAAAGCATCATGGGATGAAATGATCTGAAGGTTGAAAGGAGCTTGGATGCGTGCGTGCGTGCGTTGTTTTGTGACATTCATTTGTTCAAAAAGTCAAAGTCACGTTATGGGATCTCCGTGTCCGGAAAAAAAATAAAAATAAATCGAGAATATCACCAGTGTGAATTTGAAATATTTGGTCATGGAAAAGTATTATAATAATAAAGAAATAATAAAATAAAAAGCCTGGGTAGTTAGGTTCACAGCAATATTGGTGTAAAAGCAAACGAACAAACATTTCTCTATATTCCATTTATACTACTGGCCCCCAGCCAATTGCAGGGTATGGTTCATATTTTATAGTAGCAATGATCAGGTTTTGCTCCAAAGTAGTCATTCCCAACCACTACGCGACAGCAGAGTTCTGTGTAAGATTGCTTAGTGTTTTGTAATAAATGTTTCAATAACATTTAATTGGTCCAAAAAGTTCAGACTTTAGACAAAAAAATTATGAGTACTTTCTTCATCTCTGACAAGTAGAACAATTAAATACGATAGTCAAGTCGGTATATAAATTACCTGCTGCCATTCATAAAATAGAACACCATTGAGTTAGATTTCACACTGAAAGCAAATCTGCCATTAAGACAAGATCAGCATTTCAGGTTCTTTTTGCAACATTTTTATAATGTAAAATACATGACCTGGTTGACAGGTTGCAAAACACTGCTCACGATGTGTTCTCGTCTGCCACTGTAGTCGCGTAAACATGCTTTTGGACGTAAACTAATAAAGTTCAAATAATTTGCAGATAGTACCTCGATCGTTAGTATTGTATTGTTAGCATTAAATACTATTTTACACATTCTTTACACAATGGGAGTTTATTTTTTTTTTAGGTTGCATTTTTTCAACAAGTAAAATGGTCAGGCTCTAACAACTCATGCTTAAGTTATAGCATGAAGGCATGCCTGGAATATACAAAGGACAAAACAACTCAACACAGTTCTGCTGCTGTGCTGGCACTGCTGATCAAAGAGGGAAAACATGAGAAATGAAAGAAAAAAAAAAAGTTTCACTGCAGGTTGTGGATCATCTCCTCCTTGGCGATGAGATGTGTGGTCTTGTTGACCAGCGACATGAGGGAGTTGAGTTTTTGTGACCAGTCATTGAGGAGGTCGTTGGGATCTTTGGGCCTCTGGAAGTTGATGATTCCGGCCATACGGTCCACTTTGGCGTAGATTGTTTTGTTCACAACAAGGCTGGAAAGAAACTCCTCGGATTCCTGAAGAATAGAATATAATCAGACTTTTTCAAACTTGGGAAGACTGCATCCTAAATTTACAATTTAAATAAAGATGACCCGTCATGTGTGCTAATGGAAGTAGCCTCCTTCTGCTCAATGTCATGTAGTAGCATGCGTTTTTAAGCAATTACAGGTGAACAACAGTCAAACGAGTCCTTACGTCGACGGAGAGGTCAAGCAGCCCAGCCATCCTCTTCATTGTGATTCTGGTGTAATATTTGGCCATTATTCTTATGTTCTGTATTTAAAAAAAGAAAAAAGAAAAAGAAAAAAAAGAGACATTTTTTAACATACATATATTATAATCAACATATTTATTTTCTGCTGATATACCGGTAATTCTAACTATGCTTTGCCTCTTATTTGGAGAACTGCATGAGCAAGAGTGAAAACAGCTGCTAAGGAATACTTTAGAAAGTGTGTTATAATACGTTTAAGTGTGTTGTAATACGTTTAAAACTGTTTAGAGATTATGGGAGGCGTAGAACATGACTTTATTCATTATTTATTTATCTTTAAATTGGGTCTCGGGTGGACAGGGATCGATATGGAGCATATCCCTCTAGACAAAACTAGGGTTCACTGTATCTAAAGGCTTATGCTTCATGTGTTTATTGCTAAAACCACTGTTGTAAATGTCACTTATTCGACCAATGTCTGTCACTGACTATGTTTACATGCAGTCAAAATTGGGGTTAAGGTCAAAATTCAGTTTTTTTAAAGATTCAAAATAACCTGTTAACATGTGTAAGCTGATAGTCACTCCTGCATACATATTCCAAACTAAAATCACAACACAAAAGAACATGTCCACCTAAACAGAGCAGTATGGAAACGCTATCCACTGCCACAACATTTAATTATCAAGTATATGAATATTAATGATTATTTTCATTGAAACGTTATAAATAATTCAATGCACTTTTGTTTGCAATGGCACTCCCATTTATGAAGCAACTTGGCTTATTATGTTATGGACTCAAATAAAAATTTGTGATAGACTGAATTCAGCGAATCACAAAGTAGCGAGGGACTACTGTATATAGTGTGGCATTTTTGCAGTTAAGACAGAAAATAACATGAAAACCCCCTGGAGAAATCCATGTATTCAAGTTATATTAGCTTAGCGAGTGACAACGGAAGATGGCCGCCACATCGCTCATGCAAGGTACCCTGATATGCCTATGACGAAGTATTAGGGGTAGAAAAGGGGGTAAGCCAGGGTTCTTATTCAGGTTTTTGAAACCCACATAAGAGCATTTTTGGGTTTTTGCACATTTACACGGACATTCAAACCAGAATATTGGCAATATTTGGCCAATTGACTCCATGTAAACGTAGTTATTGAGTCCTGGACTTACGTGCTCCACCACTCTGTTCTTCAGATCCTTCCACCTCTTCTCCCCTTCCTCAGAATACAAAAAGACATCTGTAGCAGGGCTTCCAGGTGAGCCTTCTCGCAGCTCTTTCCCATAATCCTCCACAAGGGCAGCCCAGCGCATAAGCTCCATGGTGGTGAATTGCTTTAGAAGCTCCCTAGATATTGATTACAATTAGATTGGCCACAAAATACACATTTCACGACTGTCACTATGGAATATTTTTACAGTGCAATTATTTATTTCTGCATTAAAATGTAGCACAAAATCATCCATCCATCCATTTTCTTGACGGCTTATTCCTCACAAGGGTCGCGGGGGGTGCTGGCGCCTATCTCAGCTGGCTCTGGGCAGTAGGCAGGGGACACCCTGGACTGGTTGCCAGCCAATCGCAGGGCACACAGAGACAAACAACCATCCACACTCACAAGCACACCTAGGGACAATTCGGAGCGCCCAATTAACCTGCCATGCATGTCTTTGGAATGTGGGAGGAGACCGGAGTACCCGGAGAAGACCCACGCGGGCACGGGGAGAACATGCAAACTCCACCCAGGAAGGCCGGAGCCTGGACTCGAACCGGAGTCCTCAGAACTGGGAGGCGGACGTGCTAACCACTCGATCACCGTGCCGCTCGCACAAAATCATGTTTTACCCAATTACTCTATTAACCAATGAGTGTGTTTGTTTGGTATTGTTTAATGATTAAAAAAAAAACCACTAACAATTAAGCATGCAGATGTTTGAAAATGTTTTATTTTGATTCAACACAAATTTTAATTAGTCTATTTTCATTAACACAGATACAGATATCAGAGATTTACTGTTGGAGGCTGAAATCGGAGGATTAACTATTTTAACAGTGGTTCTAAACGATTAAACGATTCATCTATGATCAAAATAGTTAATCAATTTGATGATCGAACAATCAAAGAATTTTGACACCTCTAATTCAGAGCGATTCACATTAATTAATTAAAGACAAATTTCTTTTATTTTCCCCACGCTTAAAATTTTACACAACACCCCTTAAAAAGGTAGAGTCCAAAGGATTTCCCTCCAAAATAAATGCTGGATGTATACAAATGAAACTTGTCTCTGTTAATGTGTGGTGTTGATTTTGCCATTGACTACATCGCTTTGTGCATTTTTATCTGGAAAAGACATTTGCGCCACACAATTCACAGAGCTGTTGTAAAGCCACTCCTTTGATATCTTGGCTGTGTGCTTGGGGATTTTAGTTTCTTGTTAAATTTGCAAAAAAAAAAAAAAAAAAAAGGTAAATTGACTGCTTTTTATATAGCGCTTTTATCTAACAAAAAAAACATGTTATTAAGGGGTGTGTGAATGTAGAGAACAAAATGAATGTATTCAATCTTGGAATAAGGCTGTAAAAAAAAAGTAATTGTGGAAAAAGTGAAGTGCTCCGAATACTTTCTGAATGCAGAGTAAAAGTCGTCACTTACTTGTATTTGGGAATCTCTTCCAATTTCTTATCTGCACTGATTCTGTGTACAAGGTCAGACTGTTCATTATCGTATGGGGCGAGAATCACATACAGCACGACACTCTTCAGGGCCTACAACACACGGTCATTTTGTGCACACACTGGTTAATGAGGATAATGGATCAGTTGTCAGGAGCAGACACGTTTAACGTACCTGTTGCCACTTGCTGCTGTCTTCCAAGATGCAGGGCGTGTCATAAATGGCCCGATAGTGTTTGCAGATAGACAGGTAGGACCCCTCATGCTGGTCCACCTGAATCATTAGGTTGTAGTAGTTCAACTTCAGTTCCTAAATAGTTCATAGGGAAGACATTTTTCTGTTAACCCCTCTATCCATACATTGTTTTCAGCACTTTTCCTCATCGGGGCTGCAGCCTATCCCAGGTGACTTTGGGTAATAGGCAAGGAACACCATCAATTAGTATTTAGTGAATCACAATTAATAAAATCCATCTTAAACACACACAAAAAAACAAAACACGGACACACACCTTCACTCAATCTTCTATTGGACATAATACTATATTGTTAAATCCCTTATTGTGTCGGTGTCTTACCTCACTACCCTCCTCTTGGAAGAATTTTGTGTTTATCTTCTTGCTAATGATCTGTGTGCGAATGTAATCCTTGACAGCAACACAAAGCCTCATCTGTTCCAAGATAAACTCCACCTTTTCTTTTTTCTCCATCGAGCCATATGTCTCCACCTGAGCAAAAAACAAAAAAAAGAAAGAAAAACAGTCTGATCAGGCTCATAAATGGTTGATGATTTTGTAGAAGGTCCTAAATTAATTGGGTAATTATCACAATTACAAGACTAACTGCATCATTAGTCTCTTACCTGCAGCTCTTGAAGAATGGATGCTGCCTCTTTTACATCTCCACTTTGTTCCTTGATATTAGCCAAGGTCTTCGTGAGCCTGGCACGCTCAATTTCGACATAGATCTGCAAAGATGACAATGCGTCAAAACCTATCTAAAGAAACAATGCCAACTCCTTTACGAACATGACGCAATAACATTTGTGGAATTAAGAATAGCAGCAAAATAAATACATTTGGACTTTGACCAAAATACAGTTCGTTAAAGGGGGGGGGGGGGGGGGGTTCACACAAATAAAAACAAGTTTTTAAATAGTGATTTGATCTAAGGGATTGAATAAAAACTATTCAAAGCGACATTACCTTGTGTGGAAAAGTCCTTGCCCCCAGCCCACACTCATGTTAAATCATGAATTAACTGTGCTAATAACATTTTTCTGTTAATTTGCACTGACATCACCCAAGCCTTATTACCTCGATACATGTTCAATCAAGAAATCCCCTAAATTGAACCTATGTAACATAAAGTCAGCCAAAAGATCCAGTCAGCCAAAAGATCCCCCCACAAAAAAAAAAGAAGAAAAAAGCTGCAACAACATACCATAACCTAAAGAAATTTAAAAACAGATGAGAAATGCAGTAATTGACATATAACAGTCTGGCTTTAGGACTCCAGCAAATCATGGTGAGAGCCAATATCCACAAATTGAGAAAGCATGGACCAGTGGTGAACGCTTCATTTCGGTTGTTGCTGCTGAGGGTAGCCCAAGCAGTTAATAGATTTAGTGGCAATCACTATTTCACACAAAGCCATGTAGGTTTGGAGTTATTCTGCCCCTTACTAAAGGTTTAGATGAGACATTTAAAATGTCTCACTTCTGATGGACTATGATGCAAATGATTATTTGACAATTGACACATAGCAAACCTTTCCAGCAGTCACAGTGCGAAGCGTGTCAATGAGTCGCAGCTTGATGGTCAAATCCGTCACCGAATCGACATACTTATAACATTCTTGCACCATTTTTGCAACAGCCTAATGAGAGAATCAGAATAACACATTTTGTAAAAACAACCTTGACACACATTGTGAACACTAGACAATGTCTGACAATAATTATATGTATATAAAAATAATAATAATAATAAAACGTTAGGGGTGGTAAAATTTATTAATGACTCGAATGGTAGAAAGTAGGGGTGTTAAAAAAAAAATCGATTCGGCGATATATCGCGATACTACATCGCGCGATTCTCGAATCGATTCAATAATCGGCAGAATCGATTTTTTTTTTTTTTTTTTTTTTTTTTTTTTAGGATTCACACCTTGAGCATGGAAGAATGTTATATGAACAGAACATTAAGCCTTAATATTTTATTTTAATGCTGTTCAAACATGAAACAGATTACAACCTCTATAAGACTGAAATTTCAGATAAATAAATAATACATTTTCATATAAATCTTACACTCTACAAGCTTACTGATTAGTATTTTCTAAATTTGAATGAAAAAAAATCGCAACAATCGACTTATAAATTCGTATCGGGATTAATCGGTATCGAATCGAATCGTGACCTGTGAATCGTGATACGAATCGAATCGTCAGGTACTAGGCAATTCACACCCCTAGTAGAAAGAGACTTTGAAAAATCATGTCTGACCTGCTTCAGCTGACTCCTCCTTTTGGAAAGTAGCATAATGTTTTCGTTCAGGGCATCCCAGTCTTTTGCCGCATAACACATCTGGACCACAGCCACAAGGATTCTCGACGTGGACACCATATCAGATGCCTTTACAGAAAATTTAAACGAAAAGAAAAATAACACTTCCCATTTTATCACGAACCAAAACAACCATTCAAACGTAAAACAAAAAGAGCAGTAACTAAATGTATCAATGCGAGTTCTATTTAGCGAATTAGAACAAAGTTAATGATTAGACTTACCGTTCTAGTTTGCTTCTCTAATGACAACAAACTTTCAACTGCTTCTTGCAGCTTGCCATCCTGATGAAGAAAATACAGTATGTTGATTTTTTTTTTTTTTTTTTAATCACACGCTTCCACACGTTCAGGACTTGCCACATAAACATTTGCTCAGCATAAGCTTTCATTCATTCAAGTAAATAAGATTGTTGGGAGGATGTTGATCACTACGGCTAATCCTGTTAGCATACTAGCAGCAGGCTTAATTATACAAAAAAATAAATAAATAAAACACACTGAAAGGCACAGCGATAGGAGCTTAAAGATGTGCATACATTTTATCAACTACAAGCTTTTTGTTTAAACGTATTCGTCTCAATTAGTTCTGTGGTATTTTTCAGGGGTGTAACATTAGCGCAATGCTAGAAGTCTTGCAGTTCACACCATGACTCAGCCGACTGTGGCCTCTTTCACGGCCGCTTACTTTAGCCATTTTCTCGCATTCCGGGAGACGTTGATCTACAGTTGCGCTGTAGTCGATCTCCATCTTTACAATCTTTCCATCGGATCTTTCGGCACGTTCTTCTGCCATGTTTGTGATGCCCCGGCAAGGATAATGTACAATCGGTGGACTCCTCGTCAGGCTACCGCAAGTATGTATTTTGCTTGTCGGTGAACGCAACTGAGAATTGACCAATCAGTTACCAGCGTCTTGAAGGTGTCCAGCACGCCCGAAGGACCCCGAAAGGACAATTTTAGTGATTTGTGAGCATGCCTGATTCAAAGTCTTTTAACCCTTAAATTCAATATTTTTATTGAGAAAAAAAAGAAGAAATAAAAATGGTCTGATTAGTCAATAGTACAAAAAACTGTCCTCGTGTGTGCGTGGGCCTGTTTAGCAACACGTAGCCAAAATATGTCTGACACAAAGCCAAATAAAAGTCATCAAAAATAATTTAAAATGTTACATTTGTATACAATTTTACTAAAAAAAAAAATAATATGACCAATGGCAACATGATAGCCTAGTGTAATGCTTCCCATTGCAAACCTTGATTATAAGGTCAATGTAGGTTTTGAATTACCTTACATTGAAAAATCCTCATGGCACACTATGAGACCACCAAACCAAATATCACAAAACATATGAATGCTAATTACACATGTACTTATTCGGTGTGAAATTTGGACCTGTTTAATTGAACACAAAGGTAATGTGCTTTCAAGAAGCCAGGACACTTTTATTTTATGAATGGCAACATCTGGATACAGGTTTTTACTTTCTGAGATCTAATGGAAGAGCATTCACGTTTTCCATGCCACTAGTGTGTCATTGTCAATGATAGATGATAAAAAAAAAAAAATAGAATTTAGGAACAAATTAAGTTAAGTTGTATAATTTCAAGCGACAATGATGTCTCTAACGGCACCATAGGGTGCAACAGCAACATGGTTGGGAATCACATCTACAGTAGTTAACACTTCTACCTCAGTCGGGAGGCCCTTTGTCTTATGGGGTTCCATGAGTGCCAAAAATATGTTTTTGCGCCTATGTCTTATAAGACATAGGCACAAAGACATATTTTTGGCACTCATGGAACCCCATACTAATAGAAACCCCATAGAAAACAGTGCTTGAAGACTGAAAGATGAAACATTACAATTAATGTAGGTTATAAAATATTGACATTATTAAAACTACACTACTCTATAAGCCTACACTACAACTTTGTGAATGGACAAGGTTTTGCAGGCACAACGACTCAAGCAGGCAATGTATACTATATACCAGTAGAGGTCTCTTTCTTGTAGCTGTCAATAGTTGGAGCAGGACCACAGGCCATAAAAGGGAAAAAGCATCAGCAATTTCACAGCTTGTGTGGCAGGAAGAGTCTTGAAGCCTTGACCAATATTTGAATCCCAAACATAAACATTTAAGGGGGGGGGGGGGGAAAGCTAAACATGGTCTGCATTAGGTCATATCAAAATATAGCAACGACTATGTTGATGCATTAACAACATTGACGTTGTTCTCAAAAAACTTTGCTTATTACAAATACTTGATAAAGGAGATTGGGTGGAGATTGGAGAGTATCAAATACTTTACCTGTATCTTAGTTGTCAACCGGTCTATTATTTTCACTCATATGACTTCTGAAAATAACATCTTAACACTTAAAATACTAAAAACCAAAGCCAAGGCATTTATTGAGCACAAACTATCTTTGATGCTTGTGTAATTCGCTGCTGTAAAGCGGAACAGAGGTCATTCACAGTTTATCATTTTTACCCCCTTTGGCATGAAACCACAGCTGAGATGACGTCATACTCTAATCTACATTTTAATCAACAAGACCTTGTTGAAATGGTTGCATCATCAAAAGGTCTTTACTTTCTCAGCAAGAGAGAGAACGCTTAATACTTTAAAATACTGTCAGTAAATGCTCCTTGCACAGAAACATTATGAAATCTCTGCTCAGTTTGATCACATGTACAGCTCACATCAAATCAGGTCTCCTATCTACATGGCCAAAGGCACTTCACAAAGGTTGTGTGAAAGCGAACAGCTTGGCTGTTTCTCTGTAGCATCTACAGTGGAACCTCCAAAGTCAAACAAAATCCATGCTGCTGGCAGCATCTCTTAGTTTCATTTTGAATAGAATGTAAATTCATTCAGTCCAGGCTCAAACTGCCACCATCATGAGTGGAAAACAAGTTAACTATACAGGCACTGTCTTAGTAATACTTTTCTTTTTCCTACCTGTATGTTACAACTTACAATAACTAACTAAAACTAAATTTACATTAAAGCAAAACTACTCAATCTTTTGAGGACTCCTAACCTGTAGCATCATTATGCCCCCCAAGCTAACATTCAGCCTCTCAATTTGGTGTCTTCTCATTAAAAAATAAATTCATAAATAAATCCTGTAATGTGCGGACCTAAGTGCTTTTAGGTTTTATTACGAAAGAAAACCATGGGAAATGGCGAGATATCAGCTCTTGAATTCAAATTATGAACTATTTTTGTTGTCGTCATATTTGGTCACATCAGTGTACCTTTAGTTGTACGAGAGATTTAGAATGAAGAAGAAACAATAGAAACTATGGTGGTCAAATCATTTTGTCGTATCAACAGATAAATAGATGGATGGATTGATGTCTAAAGTTCTTACAGTTAATAACCTTGGGTTTTTGTTTGTGTTACCGATAAACCAATCCAGACTGGGCATTGTTTCTACATCTGGGTCACAGTGAGATCAAGCATGCAGTGATGGCACGCTATGCCAGAAAGGAAAAGAGAAGATGGCAAGAGACAGAGAGTGCAGCTGAGATGAATGAGAGGACGATAGATGATGCCGCAAAAGAAGCTTGCCCCTGCTGTGTGTAAAAACTCTAATTGAAAGCTGCAATGATGTACAATATAACTAAAGACGGTTGATTGAAACAAGGATATTGATAGTATTAGATTTAGAACCAGTGTTGTCATGTTTGCTATATAGTCTCATTTTTAGGAAAAAAAATAAATAAATAGTGAACAAGCCATGCGCATCCACTCATATGCACACAAAAAGCACAACTTTCAAAATAAAAGCAATACATATTTTATGTTTGACTTCATGGTCACTGTGAGGACCCGTCAGAGACTGTGGGCGGGCCGGATGTGGCCCCCGGGCCATAATTTGTGGAGAAATGTGATGGCTCATGTTAGAAAAGCTATTAATTTCGGTTATACATGGCCTCAGATAATTTTTCTATTTGCTTTTAAGGGTCAAGACGTTCACAAACACTATTTTAAATGCGTCGAATATCTGCTGCTGGATTACTAGCTAATGGTTTATGAGTTAAAATGACAACATCAATATTAGAACAACGGTCCTCGACGGCCGGAGTCCTGCAGGTTTTAGATGTTTATGTCATCCAATGCACCTGATTCTAAAGATCAAGATCGTTATCAGGCTTCTACAGAGCTTGCTGATGAGCTTATTACAGGAATCAGGTATGTTGGAGTACGGAATCATCTAAAACCTGCAAGACTCCGGCCCTTGAGGAACAGGATTGGGCAAAGTAGAATAATCCTTAACTTTTTAGGGGCGAAAACTCGCAATGCTCTTATTTTGAAGCTCAAATCTTTTGTATTTCCGGTTGTGCTTACTGCGAGCTTGTTGCTAACTCCTGACTCTTGAGCTTTAAGGAGGGGACAAATCCTTCAAACTGAGCTAGTTTGGCATTGTAAGTCGTTCCGCTAGCAGACCCTCTCCCCGCCGGTTCGGATGAGCGAACTCCGTAAATCGGGCCGTACTTGGAAACCCTCCTCCTGTATGCGCTAACACGAAGCGAAGGAGTTTTTAATTTCTTTTGTGGAACGTACATCCCGGTGAGGAGGGAGCGTTGTGAGACACATTGTCAGCAGCACGCAGCACAGGGAAGATGTTGCTGAAGGAGTA
Source organism: Festucalex cinctus (assembly GCF_051991245.1). Classification (NCBI taxonomy): domain Eukaryota; kingdom Metazoa; phylum Chordata; class Actinopteri; order Syngnathiformes; family Syngnathidae; genus Festucalex; species Festucalex cinctus. Next base: position 14,647,860 of record NC_135416.1, read on the forward strand.
CAGGATATGCATGCCGCTCACTGTGGAGGAGGTGAGTTCTATTCGATTTAGGACGTTTTTATGCTCGTATGAAAGCTACGTGTCATTCAGAAAACTGTTAGCTAACTTGTGTGTAGTGTGTGCGTGCGTGCGCATATGCGCGTGCGTGTTGAAGTTCGTGAGAGACGGCCGCACGTCAGAGGACCGCGCGCGAGCGCGCACACACACACTGCATACAGAATATGTAGGATCAATCGTTACCCTGACGATTTTATTTTATATGTATACTTTTATGTCTTTCACATGGATGGGTGTTCATACTCTAGATACCCCCCCCCCCCCCACACACACACACACGCACAGTGTGGAGCATCTCTTGCTAAAACTTGTAAACACACGCACACGACTGTTTTCATGTGAGATGAGGGGACCTGCCGCCCGCTCCTCGCTGGGATGCGTGAGATGCTGCCATCGTCGGGCAGTGGTGGCCGTGTCACAGTGATGTGCGGCGGGTACTCTGGATCTTTTTGCAGCTCAGTTTCAGTTGCTAAAATAAGAGTACTGTACAATGAATGAATGTGTAAGACATTTATTGACTAAAGCTTCACACTATTCACTGAGCTTTTGTAATATATATTGTAAACATATATATTTAAAAAAAAAAAAAAAAAAAAAGGTTGTTCCAGGACTTAAAAGCCTCTAGTTCAACCATGAAGTGCAATGCTGATGATGAAATGACTCATGATTTTTCTCGCTGCCTGTGATTCTAGGTCGTCCCATGGTGTTTCATTCTTTAGTGGTACTTTACCAAAGGTGATTAAGACATTTAAGTGATGGCATCTGATGGCAGTGGCTTGTGTTTTGGCATTCGTTTTGATATTTTGGAGAATAAAATATTACGAAAATGAGTATTTTCACAAAGCTCTATAGCAAGAAAGGAAAATATTGTAAATGCAAAACTGTTCACCACCATGGTCCCGTCTTCTTCAGCACTTTTAATAAGCTTTTCTGTGGAAGTACTTCAAAGCATAGCTTTTTAATGTTAGCTTATTAATGTGATCAAACAAAAAATACATTGTAAAACAAATTCTAAATGCCATAAAAGTGCACACACCACACAAAATGAGTTTGTGCACTTAATGTTGGTTTGCTGTTTAGCAATTTTGTGCCGTCCTTGAATGGTAATTTTTATCTGAGAGCCCTCTACACTGGAGCGGTGGTGGGGGAATCACACTATGTGGTTATTTTGTTTGTTTCTTCAAACCTTTGCTCTTAAATAGTGTTCATATATATATATATATATATATATATATATATATATATATATATATATTAGGGGTGTGAATTGCCTAGTACCTGACGATTCGATTCGTATCACGATTCACAGGTCACGATTCGATTCGATACATATTAATCCCGATACGAATGGTCACGATTCGATACCGATTAATCCCGATACGAATTTATAAGTCGATTGTTGCGATTTTTTTCCATTCAAATTTAGAAAATACTATCAGTAAATTTGTACATGTACACTGTAAGATTTGTATGAATATATTTATCTAAAACTTGAGGCTTATAACCGTGAGCCACTGTACACAAACAGTTTGCAATCTGTTTCACATTTGAACAGCATTAAAATAAAAATATTAAGGCTTAATGTGCCGTTCATATAACATTCTTCCATGCTCAAGGTGTGAATCCTAAAAAAAAAAAAAAAAAAAAAAACTGAAAAAAATCGATTCTGCCGATTATTGAATCGATTCGAGAATCGCGCGATGTAGTATCGCGATATATCGCCGAATCGATTTTTTAACACCCCTAATATATATATATATATATATATATATATATATATATATATATATATATATATAGGTTAGGAAGTTCATGGTCCAATCATTGAAGTTTCACATACATGTTCTTGCTTGTCAATCGCATTTCCCATAGACTGCTTGGAATTCACACTGACAATGTTTCCAAAGCGAAGTAAGCATGTCTTATATCTAAATATACAATGTGTGTAGTTCTTTTTCTTGTGTGGTTAGTTTTACAGGAAACAACTCTAGTGTCTTTAACAGCTGAAGACATTTCTCGGGGTGGTGGTGGTGTGGGGAGGGGGTGCAGAATCACATACATGTTGCACACTTGCAGCATGCAACACTGTGCTTTTACAACACAGGAACTTGCAAACCATTGCGCTATTCGGCACATTGTAATTCTTTCTTACTTTTTAATTAATTTTCAGCCCTTACTTGGTTGCTTATGCTTTAGCAGTCTGGTGAATGTAACTGACAAGAGAGACATTTCTTGGGAAAGGTTTTGCATGACCACAGTGGCAGTCTACTCTGAACTTGGTTCTTGGTCTTGTAAAGAGATATTGGTTGTCTTCAAGAACCCCACACGACTGTCTCTTGTGAACATTTAAACATTATGAATACAACATATTTTTGATGTATAGGAGAATTGGGATGAGCTAGCCACAATACCCCGAGTGCGTCACCACAACTTTTTCGACACTTAGATAAATGTCTATTCCGCATCTTTGTGTGGAGCAGTAGTACCTCTGCTTAAAATGCAGATAAGGGCACGGCTGCAACTGTATTCTCTTGGCATCTGTTAAAGAGAATCATCTGGCTGAGACACACCTTTGCCTGTTTCATCCAGGCTTTGGTAGAAGGGCTTTGAGAAAGGGGTTTGTTTTTGATTGAAGTACTGTACATTGAAACATTTTCAGTAAAAGGCATAACAGTGAACACATTCCATTAAAACTCTTCAGTTCTTCAGTGCTGTTGCCAAATTAACTTGGCATGCCTTTCTTTACAAGGACTTCATTGTCCGTAATTAATTCCTGAGCTTTTAAACATTTTTTTTTTTTTAACCAAGGAATGCACAAGTTTGTTGGCTAGAGTTGGAATAATGAGCTTCCCTGCCTCACTGTCATTCCTGTATATTGCCTTCAAGTCCGCCCTTCTCTACTGTACAGCTCTTCTCTGGAGTTATATGCTTTGTGCTATCTCCCCATTTCTCTTATCTTGCCTCATACATACTGCTGTTTTGTCCCCCTGTGTATCACATTTTGTTCACCAGGGATTGCCCAATATCAGTAATGATTGTCATTTTTCTCACGTGGGCGGCTATTGAAGCTATGAATGCGGTGACTGAACTCCATTAGTTCCTGGTTTGGGAGTGGCTGGTCCAGTTTAAGCCCACAATCACGCAAACTTTGCCACAAGATTGCTCTCATTTAAGAAAGAAGAAAAGGAAAAAGGAAAAAAAAAAAGCCTTGACACTAGGCGCCAGGGCACGAAGTCCCTTTCCTGCACTTCTTTCAGTTCACCCTTTCTGACTTCATAACAGTAGCATTATTTGCATTTCCCAGTTATGAATATGATGTAGAGTAGCTGCTTTTTGCACTCACTTAACTGCTTTGGAACACTTAGGGCTTTGGTTGTCACATTTGTCCGAATGCACATTCTAGGTGTTAAACCAGGGGTGTCAAACTCATGTTAGTTCAGGGGCCGCATGGAGGAAAATATATTATCAAGTAGGCCACATCGGGAAAATAACGGTATATAACTTAAAAACAATTGCCGTCATTTATACGCAGATTTTCGTGGACCAGCCCTAAATTACGGAGCTCAACTGTAATCATATTGTTCTGAAAAATAACACGAATGCAAATGGAACCTTTGCCAGTATACGTTCTGGACGTGTTAAATCGACCTTGTTTGCATATATATTGTTCCCAGAATGCATTGCGTGGCACAGTTAATGATGTTATAAGAAATTTAATCCTTGTCATATCTATTTGTGTTACCAGTAATTGAATTTCTATTGTATTTAACACTTTTATGTCGGTTTATGATTACAAAAAAATAATAATTAAACAAACCGTAGTTTAACTTGTGTGTAAAATAACGACATCCAGATGACGATTCCCCGTACAAGTTGCATTGCTCTTCTGAGGACTGCTTGTGAAATTATAAATTTATATGTTTTGATTGTGGCCGGCTGATTAATTAGTTTGACATTACAAATGTAATGTTATTTTTTTTTTTTACTTTACGAAATCATCTCGTGGGCCGGATTAAACCCCTTTGCGGGCCTGATCCGGCCCACGGGCCGTATGTTTGACACCCCTGTGTTTAAACCGTCATAGGGTTAGGGTATAAGGCTGAGACCTAGCTTAGACCTTTTGAAACTGACAGCTCCTGCTTGGGTACGGATTTATGTGACAGACTACCAGTTTGGTACATGCTTCTCAAATATTACATTTGTTCAAATGACTTTTAATTACTTTATCAATGCTGAATGATCTTCATCTATGTGAAGGCACTATTGTGTGCATTCAGATTATTTGACTATCAGGTCTCTCGACTGAAGTCTAAAATTAGAAGGAGAGGATAATTGCTCTCCTGCACTGGCATGCACACTGCTAACAACACATCTTCTCTCCCTCAATTGTCACCACGCTGTCTGTCTGTGGTCATTCATTTTTCAGCATCTTAGTATTTTTGAGACCTGGGTGCTCCCCTCTCATAGGCGTCTGTTGACACCATCTCCAGCAGCGGGACATTAACAGGATAAATGAAGCATTTTGGAGATAGTCATACTTACTCCAATAGCATGTGGAATACGAGTCCATTGAGTATGTGTTTCTTATGATGGCTTTTTAATGAAATGTGCAAATGACAAGTCTCACAAATGTTGGCAAGATGCTGCATGTCTACGTGGATGTTTATGGTTAAGTTAACCATAAGACAACTGCCCATGTGGCCATCTTCCTGTTGTCATAAATTGTTGCCATGAAAAACGTTTCCTTCATGATGCAAGTCAGACTTCACATGCTGAAAGACCTGATGATGAAATAATTGCAAAACTTTAATGTGACCTAGGTATTGGTGTACCCTGCTTATATTTAAATTGTGAAAAGACCATACATAGAAAATGGATATTATTACTGGATTCCTGTATGTATATATATATATATATATGACTAAAAATGACCAACACAGCACAACACACATGATATATTCATTGGCAATTGAGTCTTCTTCCCAATACCCAGAGTCTGGTGTCATACTAAGACTGACCCGTGAGAAGCTTTAAGGTGCTTTCACACTGCACTTAGTTTACACAATGCCCAACACGATGTTGGCAGGACAGTAACACAGTGCAAGCATGTCAATAACTGGAATTTGTTGCTAAGCGACCAAACAAAGTGTTTTTCCAGCCTGATACCTTTTTCTCAATGGCTTGGATGTAAAGTAGGCCACAGGTTGGCAATTTGCATTTGTCAGTGTTTCAATGGAACATCCTGGATTTTCCTGTAATAATGAAGAGGATGAGATTAAAAGCTGAAGAAGGGTACAGGCATAGCCGTATCTCAGTTATTTCAGGTTCATCCGTGAGCTATAACTTCATGAAGACTGCTTCAAGTTGTACGTTAGGCTGAGCAGGGAGAAGTTAACGGTCTGTGTGCTCAGCTTTATTTTATTTTAAGACAACATGTTGGTTAAAAATTCTAAATTCACACATTCCTCCCACTTTCAACAAAAGTAGTGGCGATCTCCCCCCATCGCTGTGCCTTTTTGAGCATGTCATGCGGTTCGACATCTGTAACATAGCTGGGGACACCAAAACTTATTCAACAGCATAGTCTTATTTGCTTCAAGATGCCTTTACCATCATCTTTCATCTATAATACACACTTGTGTGTAAGACACCCCCCCAAAATTGCCCCTCAAAAGTCGTGTTTTCTAGCTTCTCTTGTATAATACCCGCATTCACAATGTGTAGGTACCGGTTATCCATCCATCCATCCATCCATCCATCCATTTTCTTGATCCTCACAAGGGTCACTGGGGTGCTGAAGCCTATCCCAGCTGGCTTTGGGCAGTAGGCAAGGTACACCCTGAACCGGTTGCCAGCCAATTGCAGGGCACACAGAGACGAACAACCACTCACAAGCACACCTAGGGTCGTGGGGGGTGCTGGAGCCTATCCCAGCTGGCTTTGGGCAGTAAGCGGTGTACACCCTGAGCTGGTTGCCAGCCAATCACAGAGCAACCGGTTATACAAAAAAAAATACAAATAAATCCTGCTCCCCATGTATTATCCACGCCCTCAATTTGTAATGAAAATTTTAGGAAGAAAATGCATATTATACCAGATAAATTACAGTGATGACGAGCAATGGATTTCCACACAGTCGCCCAACTTCTTAGTTGTCAATTAATCACTTATTACGCTCACGTTTCGCCAACACTATGCTTCCCCCTTTTTGTATCGCGTGACATCTCCCAGAAGTATGTGGTCAATGTGTTCTGGTCTTTAAAAAAAAAAAAAAAAAAAAAGAGGTTCAACCAAAGTATTATTCAGTTAAATTGTATTTAAAATGTTATAATATTTAAGTCGGGCGGCACGGTAGTCGAGTGGTTAGCACGTCCGCTTCCCAGTTCTGAGGTCTCCGGTTCGAGTCCAGGCTCGGACCTGCCTGGGTGGAGTTTGCATGTTCTCCCCGTGCCCGCGTGGGTCTTCTCCGGGTACTCCGGTCTCCTCCCACATTCCAAAGACATGCATGGCAGGTTAATTGGGCGCTCCGAATTGTCCCTAGGTGTGCTTGTGAGTGTGGATGGTTGTTTGTCTCTGTGTGCCCTGCGATTGGTTGGCAACCAGTCCAGGGTGTCCCCCGCCTACTGCCCAGAGCCAGCTGAGATAGGCGCCAGCAGCCCCCGCGACCATTGTGAGGAATAAGCGGTCAAGAAAATGGATGGATGGATGGATAATATTTAAGTCCTGTACATGCATAAAAAATAGGATGATGTAAATGGAAGGATGCAGCTAATGAGAACAGAGAGTTTATCTGATACACAACTGTACTTCCAAAGAAAAAGACCACTAAAGCTACTACATGTCTCATTTCCTTTTAGTTACCAAGCTCTAAATGAACCAGGATGGAGACAAAGAGGCCACTTCTTGTGATTGTTCTTATCACGACAGTGCAGAATTTCATGCCATTTTATGTATCTTTAAAGTTTCCCTTCTGTCAGAGCAGAGAGGAAGGAAGGAGGCTGAAGCGTCAGATGCTCTGATATAAAACAAAGTGACTGAAGATGACTGTTAAGGGTTCAAGGCAAGCTAAACATATGACCGAGTGGGTAGCAGTAAATAAGGGAGTTGTGATAATTTGGAAATTGTGGGATGTATTCCGATTAATTTCCTAATGAAAACTTTGAACTAATACCGATTTGTGTGTGCGTGTGTGGGGGTGTGTGTGTGGGACGGTGTGTGCGCATGCAGTGTTGGGGAATCCAGGTCCAGAAAGTAAAAACCCTGCCACAGATTGGTTTTAGCTACAGGTGCTTCTAGTCAACTGGTAGGTAAACAAGCTCGTCTTCACCTGTTGAGTAGCAGCACCTGTAGCTAGCCTATTTAAGGGTGTTTACTTTCTAGACCTGGATTCCCCAACACATGCATGTGTTTTCGTCAGACAAGGTCATGTCTCTGTATGTTCTCCAGAAACAAGGGCCCTGTCAGCTTTATGACACTGTTGCAGATTCACAACCGCAAATGTCAGGCAGACCTTCTTCAGTGTTTATTCAAGTTGAGGGTTCAAAATGTAAACAACAAAGAAACCAAGTAGCAGTGTTAGACAGGAGGAGATCTTCTATGTGACACCTGTCTTTTATTCTCTCTTAATTTTCCTTGGTGAGTGTCATTTTGAAGTTTCACCAAAAATCTGCAACAATGTTTGAAGAAATTACAGCACTTTTTTACCTCCTTGACACATATCACGTGACCACCGTGACGGTCATGACACACCGGTGTGTAATCGCCGACTATTTATTGTGAAGAAAAATGTTTTTTAAACTGTATTTTATTTATGTTGTTGTACATATTTTCAATAAAAACAAATTAATTATGTCCATATATAGGTAATGTACTGCTTTGATGCTTGCACTGACACTCACGCCTTTTTGTTTTCCTGCTCGCAGTGCTTTGTGGTCTATATTAACCGGTTGAGTGACCATCGGTATGCATAGTTAGATGCATTGTGGATAGTTTTGAGTGCACTTCATTTTTTTTTTTTGTGTGGCCATTTGGACACCCCAACAAAATGGCGTGCACATTTGGACTCAGCTACATTGGTTTATGTCACATGGCATGCTTGATGTCGATTGTAATTTCTATCATGATTTCTTTTATATATATATTCTTATGGGTGGCACGGTGGATGACTGGTTAGCACATCCGCCTCCGAGTACTGAGGACTCCGGTTCGAGTCCAGGCTCCGGCCTTCCTGGGTGGATTTTGCATCTTCTCCCGTGCCTGCGTGGGTCTTCTCCTCGTACTCCGGTCTCTCCTCACATTCCAAAGACATGCATGGCAGGTTAATTGGGCACTCCGAATTGTCCCTAGGTGTGCGTGTGAATGTGGATGGTTGTTCGTCTCTGTGTGCTCTGCGACTCGCTGGCAACCAGTTCAGGGTGTACCCCGCCTACTGCCTGAAGCGAGCTGGGATAGGCTCCAGCACCCCCCTCGACTCTTGTGAGGAGCAAGCGGTTAAGAAAAAAATGGATGGATAGATATTTTCTTATCTGAGTACTGTTAATTTTGACGTTTGAGATCTGATCAATATAATTGAATTCTCGTTTTCTTTACACCGTTGAAACAGAATCGGTACAGGCTAATTAATCAATCTTAGTAGTCATACTCTATGGAGGGTAACTTTACTCACGCTAGCGGGACCAGCCATCTGCCTCTGCTACCACACCCAATTGCTCTTGTAAAGAATGAAAAACGGTGATACGTCACAGACATGGTACTACTGCGTCTTTTTCCCTGCTACAGCTGCTTTCACTTACACCTCCCAGTCTTCAGCTAACATGCTTATTTGCATGCTCACCTCCAAAAATGCCGACATCATGCAAAACTATCTTAGCTGCCCTTAGTCAGCATATGCCTCCAAACTGCATTAATGTCATATTGACATAAAATGAAGTCTACATAGAGGAACAGTGATATTTAGGCCAAGTTTCTTGCAGCGCCTCTTCAAAGTGTGAATACCTAATAGGATAGGGTTAATCTCTGCTAAAGCAATTATTTTTTTTTTTCCCTCGGAATATTACAACCCCTCTAAAAAAATTCTATTCAAAATTTTTAGTTCATACGGAGCCCCTAAAGTGACATGGGAGAAAAAAAAAAAAATTAAATGTTTCTCGTCCGGACAAGAAACTTTCTCATTCGGACGAGAAACTTTCTCGTCCGGACAAGAAACTTTCTCGTTCGGACGAGAAACTTTATCGTTCGGACAAGAAAAGTTTCTCGTCCGGACGAGAAACATCACCTGCGAGCGGGAACTAGGAGAGCTAGCTTGTGGCGGCGGACGGTAGACCACTGTTCAACTTGCTTTCAATTCGTTTTAAATGTCTCTCAGACACAACATAATGGTGGCGACTTGCAAGTAACGCAGCAATGTCCTAATAAAGTCCCAGGTGAAAATAGAACCTGACTAGGTCCTGTGCTATCATTTTCACACATGAACACAAACTGAAATGTAGTTAGTATAAGGTCTCCCACGCGAGTATGCTGGTTTCTCGTCCGGACGAGAAAAGTTTCTCGTCCAGACGAGAAACATTTAAATGTTTTTTTTTTCTCCCATGTCACTTTAGGGGCTCCGTAAGTTCATTCTTTAAAAAAAAAAAAAATGTTAACAAAATATATTTATATGTGGCACTAATACACCGTCGTAGGTGTGTGTAGTCATAGTTTGATAGATCTGACTTTTTTTTGTGTTGCACACGCAGGCATACAACACTTTTTGATTCCTGCGCACTCTTTCATAAGTGAAACCACAAGACCAATGAGACAAAAATATAATATCTAGCAATTTAATATGTCCCTCAGTTGCCAAAGAATTCATACTGTTAATTTCTAAAGCCTCATTTGGCTTCAGCCGCGTAACTCTATCTGTTCACTTGCATGTGGACAGACTGCTGATGTTGTTGATATGATATGGACGTATGCACCACAGATTGGCGTTTGTCTTCACGCAGCTGGCACATCGACATGCAGTCAACACCTGATCCGGACACCTGGTGGTGGCAGTGTAACAGGATTACAAGTGTCATTTGTGACTGTGGAGGATTATCTGTCATTGATAGTCATGGAGGCGCTCATGTTTTTCATTCGTAGTGTCATCACTCAAGAATGACATTGACCATTTGAACGCTAATGCAATACGAACGTAGCACTTGCTTAAGGCAAAAATAAGTCAATACCAACTAACAATACAATATGAACAAGCAATTTGGAAACAATTGCTCACAAAGTAACTGTTAGTTTAGTAGATGAAAACCGAGAGGCCCCAACCCCATTTTGCAGTGATACCGTCTTCCATATTTTCAAGTGCGTCTGTATGTCCAATGTTGGACCTGAAAGAGGGCCTGGCCTACCATTTCAATTATAAAAGTGGTTGATGAACTTGTTTAAAACTCATCCAGGTGTTCATATAATAGGAGTAAACAGTTTAGATTATGAAATTTAAATTTCTATAGGCTACTACAATTTTTTTCTACTTAACACATCCCCATCCCCCTCGTGGTCAGATTCCTCCCATTCACTCAAGGGTTTGTTTAGGAAATGGGCTGTTTGTTTCTTTGGTGCCATGGTGAGGTGCAAGGCCTTTTGCCATCTGGTATACAAGACAATGCTGTGATTTAATCAAAATCCCATTTACAGCCATTTTCTCCTCTGGAGGAAACCATCACGTGTTGTGATGGCCCATTATTCAACCATTCTCATTTCCTTTATGTGCTTGGTGTGTTTGTGTTTCATAACACAAGAGCAACATGAGAGTTTTACACATATCGAGCGCTGAAAGCAAAAGGCTTGCTTAGCTGCATACCAAATTCTGTCTCCCTCTTGTACAGCCCCACTTTAAGTGGAAATGGGCACAGTCATTTAGCTTTACACAGTCGCGCAAACGCACACTTTTATTGATAGAGCAGCATTCGTTGCATGGTGCAACAATATATGAGAGAATTCTGCCGCCTTTGTTGTTATTGTTGTTTATTTTTATTTTACAGAGACCAGCTTGTCCCTTTTGATTTTGCTGGGTCACCTACTTTTAAGTTCTAAAATGTTACTGTATATAGTGCCATTTAAATATTGGCTCGCCTGGACATGTCAAGTTGTCTAAGTGTTAACATAGTAATGTGGGGTGTCTGTGCGTGTGTGTGTGTGTGTGTACATGTGTGGTCCTGTGGCAGTGTTCCCTCGTTTTCCGCTGGCGTTGGGTTCCAAAAAATACCCGCAATGAATGAAAACTGCAAAGTAGTTAGCTTTATGTTTACATTTATTATAAATGTTTAAAGGCGCTAAAACTAGATAGGGTGAGAAGCTCGGTCATCCGGGAGGGACTCAGAGTCGAGCCGCTGCTCCTCCGCGTTGAGAGGAGCCAGCTGAGGTGGCTCGGGCATCTGGTTCGGATGCCTCCTGGACGCCTCCCTGGGGAGGTGTTCCGGGCATGTCCCACTGGCGGGAGGCCCCGGGGACGACCCAGGACACGCTGGAGAGACTATGTCTCTCGGCTGGCCTGGGAACGCCTCGGGATCCCGCCGGAGGAGCTGGTTGAAGTGGCTGGGGAGAGGGAAGTCTGGGTTTCCCTCCTGAAGCTGCTGCCCCCGCGACCCGACCCCGGATAAGCGGAAGAAGATGGATGGATGGAAGGCGCTAAAACCCCTCACCACACAGTTTATACACTTTTCTCATCAGGACATATACATTTTCTCACATTTCTCTTGTTTAAACATTCTCAAATTTTATAAGATAGACACTAGGGGTGTGAATTGCCTAGTACCTGACGATTCGATTCGTATCTCGATTCACAGGTCACGATTCGATTCGATACCGATTAATCCCGATACGAATGGTCACGATTCGATACCGATTAATCCCGATACGAATTTATAAGTCGATTGTTGCGATTTTTTCCATTCAAATTTAGAAAATACTATCAGTAAATTTGTACATGTACACTGTAAGATTTGTATAAATATATTTATCTAAAACTTGAGGCTTATAACCGTGAGCCACTGTACACAAACAGTTTGCAATCTGTTTCACATTTGAACAGCATTAAAATAAAAATATTAAGGCTTAATGTGCCGTTCATATAACATTCTTCCATGCTCAAGGTGTGAATCCTAAAAAAAAAAAAAAAAGAAAAAAAAGAAAAAAAAAAGAAAAGAAAAAAAAATCGATTCTGCCAATTATTGAATCGATTCGAGAATCGCGCGATGTAGTATCGCGATATATCGCCGAATCGATTTTTTTTAACACCCCTAATAGACACAGTGTTTAAAAAAAAAAAAAAAAAAGTGCAAAATTGCACAAAAAAAAAAAAAGAGCGATACAGTGAGGCCGTGAAAAGTGAACTGTGTTATAGCGAACGAACACTGCATTTCAAAAAGTAATATGGTGGGCTAAATAAATAAATTGACAAGTGTACTAACTTTCATGGTTGTTTTACCCATGTGACTCATGTTTATCTATTGTGAGAAGAGGTACTCTTCATCTTAAAGGTGGGGTCTCACATTTTCACTCAGGAAAATGCACTATATAAATACAGGATGTATACCCATGAACTTCTAAATCTACACCTCTGGGCTTCTGTTAATGTGTGGTGGTGATTTTTTTGCATGTCACTCACTGTCTGCAGACAGTGACTGCGAATTTGTCGGCTGCATGACGTCACTCTCGCGGCACTGATTTTTTTAATTAATTTATTTTTTTCACTCACTCACTCACTCACTCACTCACACAAGCCACCACACATTAACAGAAGCCCAGAGGTGGAGATTGAGAAGTTCATAGGTATACATCCTGTATTTATATAGTGCCTTTTCCTGAGTGAGCCACACCCACTTTCTTGAATGATAGAAAGTTGGTCTGGTCACTTGGCCGTTGAAAGCGAATTCAGCCCGAACCGTGCAGTTAAATTTGTTTATTTGCTGTGGCATACTTTTTGTTAGCAACCTTACTCTTTGGCGCCTGAAGTTTATCATCACATGAATCATCAAGTTTTTAGCGCAACGACGACATCAGCCATTCACTACTGTCTCTCTACGCCGTATCCACCCACCACTCCCGTTTACTCACGGACTTTCATAATTAATATTATTTCATATGTGCATCTGTGTGTTTATTACTCTTCCACACGTTATGATGTTATGTCCGCTCCTCTCTGATTGGATCTTTTCACTGTTTGGTAAGGTTTTCACTGTCTCAGAAATGCGCTTGATGCTGACGGTGACCAGACTCATCCGCTGGTTAGAGCGATGAGTGTGGTTTTCCAGGCTAAGGAGAAATACTGTTACTCCTGCCTCATAGTGAGGCATGCTTGGATCAATTTTGAACACCTACTCAAGTTGCCAAATATGGTTCCTTGCTCTAAGAAGTGTTATTCTGGAATAACTATCCACAGATGCCATGTAAATATGCCCCGTCGAGCTTGTGAAAGTATAGAGATGAGGTCTGAGCAGTGATAGGATATACACAATCCATTTGCAACTACATTTGCTCAAGGAGATTTTTGCATTTGCTGTAGAAATAAAACATCCACCAGACTTCTAATAATGACATTTTCATTACATTTCTATAAAATTTGTCACAGCATGGTGCAGAGATGATGCCACAAGTTTATGGAGTTTGATGTGTGATGAAGGCTCTTTGCAAGAGTACTTGACATTACAGTAATTCATTTGCAACACTGAGTTACATACCATGGAGCAGTTTAGGAAGAAGAACTTATAACGGGTTTATCTTACGATCATTGAGCAGAGTGGGGAGAACATCCAAAGGACTTGGGAAACGAGTGTGTGCAAACCATACAGGCACTTTGCGTTGAACCACATTTTGTAATGCAGTGAAGTTTTGAGCGAAGAGTGCTGGATGATGGAACGAAGTGGCTAGTATACAGGATTTCATACAACCTGCTTTAATGTTAGTAAATAATGTTAAAATTTAAGTAGAGTATTTATTATTTAGATTATTAAGTAGATTAACGGACTGAATGAATGACTTACATGGATAGTTTAAACAAGATGTGTTCCATAAGCATCTGCTCTATAAACCACATCCCGTTCTCTTGTTATGAATTATTGAACACATTCCTGTCAAAAACAGCAGAGCTATTAACACAATAAACAGGGTAAACACATAAATGCTACATTACAATACACACGGCTGGAAGAAAATAGTCAAAAAGTGGGTAAAGTATTGTGCTTTTAATTGTTTATGCTGAATATAAAATGAAATGTAATCGGGGTACTATCAAGTCTGCATCATTGCTGATGGCACACCTTGTTTTGTTGTTTTGTTAAACTATATTCTATTGGCCAGCAAAGATTGCATCCTCTGTTGTTCCATGATGTTGTTGCACTCTACGTTACAATGTCATGATCCCATTATGTACTTGTCCAATGGTCCCTTCAATTGTGGCTCGTTTGCAAGTTTTCCCCCCAGATACAGCAAATTATGCGCCCTACGTAATCCATCTTTCTTTGAGTGACTTTACTCTGTAAATTCCTCTGAACTCTTTGCAGCACTTTGGCATTACCCACTCTCTATTTCGAGCCGATTCTCACCAGTCTCCTGAGGTGCATTTCAAATGACTACAAGTGACCTGTCTAGCCTTACATTCTTTGGCAACCAGAGAGAACAGAATATTCCCCCAACTTTGCTTTTGCCTTAACATTTCTTCTCATCTCATTATCGACTGTTCCATTCTGATACGCAGTTACTTGTTAAATTTCATTTTCTTCACTTTGAAGAAATGCATGATGTTAGTCATTTTGGCTTTCAATTCTATTCCAAACCCCATCCCTGCCATACAAAAGGTACAACAAAATATGTAACTACAGTGCATGTGAGTAGCAGATCTGTCTGTTGGGCTTTGTAAGATTTGTCTTCCTTGCTGAGCTGGAGATCCGATTTCAGGAAAAGGCGTGATTTAAAATTCTAACAATTTCCGCCATTACTGTGTAACTGCAATGCAGCTTCAATGCCGACACCAATGTAAAGGGAACATGAGTAATGCTGCTTTAGCAAACAATTTTGTCACCTTACTATAGTGGAGAAGACAGATTATGGTAATTATGAATATGGGGGTGACTAGTTACCCCATCCAGATATATTTTTAAATGTATCGCCCACAATAAATGGTTTCACTGTACATTTCAGTTAATTGAGCTTGTTTGTGTTTGCTAATAAGAAGTGCAGAAAGTATTTCAGCTACATACATATAAAGCAGGCTATAGATAGCTACAGTATATGTCCATGCTCGTTTCTATGGCAACCATCACTAGCCATTCATGCTTTTACCCCATAGCGAGCTGGATTATAGCGCTGTGGTGATTATAGCGTCAGACCCTCCCAAGGATAACTGTCAAATAATGAGGCAGATGATGAGGTCTTACCTTCCCTCAAGCTTTTACCACACCAATCAGTGTGTTTTCTAAGTTTGTTTACTTTCACTCAGCTTTCGCTTACATGCCTTGACTTTTTTCCTGTTTTAATTTTTTTTTCCAAAGAATTCTAAGTGAAATGAGTGTGTGCAGACATTATATTTTATTTTAAATTGGCTGCACTAGTATCCAGTCCAAAGTGAGCCAGTACCTTTTTATCTCTGAGCTTCTCATTGGGTGCACACATATTCAGTCAACATTGGGCAGCTGTGATTTTGCAAGCTTGCCAAAATGCGCAAGGTCATCAATTCCCCTCTTTATTCCCCATGAGAGATTTGGTAGGATGTTACTCCAAATTCTCCTGCTCACAGGTGGACGTGGTCAGTGTTAGCATCTGGCAGCAGAAAGTGTATGTGTGATGGACAGTGGATGTAATGCTGGATTACAATCATTCACTTGATTATTCAATAAAGGTCGGCCACATTTTCCGCGCTGCTTCTCAATAATAAGTACAAGAATGCTTGACTCTCACAGTGATGTTTGTGTGTATTTATGTGTTGCTGCCTATTTAGACCTCATCCAGTGACTAAGCCCCTAAGGCTGATTTTGTAGGGTTATCCAGAGGATCATCTGTTTAAAAATGGCTGTAAACTGTATGTATATGTATGTGAATGCATTATACATTTTGTCTTGGCCTAAAATCACGCACATTTCTAACCAAATTCATTCATTTTCATCCAAATTCAAACATTTTCGAAAAAAAACCCTCAAAACTAACAAACCCACCGTGAATACTAATTTAAAATAAAAAAAAATAAAAAAAACTGTTATGAAAAAAAACAAAAAACAAAAACTGTTGCTCAGGCACATTGCCTGAAAAGGGAGATAGGAACATTTTCTTCATCCTCAACAAGAACTGTTTTTTTCCACTCATACTGTACCTGCTGCTAATATAATAATAATAATAATAGTAATGCATTATATTTATAGGCGCCTTTCTAGACACTCAAGGACACCATACAATTTAAAACGATTTACACTCATGTACATTTGTTTTCATGTGGTTTTCCAAAATAAACATTTATAGTGAAACTGTAACCCAATTCAAGTTCATAGATTTGATAATAATACTCTAATAATAAGATTTAACAAATGTAGTCAAGTTCATAAAGTATAAAAAGTCAACAGATTTAAAATTATTACATAAATAACTGGTTTACTTTTTTCTATTTAAGCCAGAGGTATCTAGACTTTTTCTTCCAGGGGTGAGTAGGATTTAAGCATTCTTGCTATATTGTGCAACACTGAGATAAATGATATATGAATGAATATATTCAGGTCAGGACATACGAATACCACTTTGTCTTATGGCATATCAGTCAACAGTCAAACTCCTTGACAAAAAAAATCACCAGTTTTCTTGCAAATCTTCAATAGCCTTCAGTATAAAACATGAAACTTATAAAACATGAAGTATATGTGAAACTTAGTGTGAAAGGACTGAAGTGTTATAATGTCAACCAGTTAGTATGGGACAGGAGCAGGATGGTTCTAAATTCTAACATGCAAAGACTCGGTGCTCCCTGAGTGCTTTGGTTCTGTAGAGTTTCCATAACAACTGTGCATCTATCTTTAGTTTAACCGCTCTAGGAAAGCAACCAAATATGCTGATGTAGATCATGTTATGTTAATTTCAAAGCTGAAGTTGAACAATGGAAACAGATATCTTATAAAGACCATGTCCTCTCACCTCGTTGCGCTCTTTTCACTCTTACTTTTGAGTCCTACAAAGGCAAACCGGAAAGATGTGCATGCTCTTTAAGTAGGCCTTGAGAGCGCTCAACAAGTATCTTCTTCTAATATATTCAACTGTCGAAGTGTTCTGCAAAATACCCGAAATCGCATCAAATTATAATCAGTCTAAATTTCAATTTTGTTGAATTCCTCAGAGTATTGTTTTTTTTGTCATAGTTTTTCATTCACAGCCTTAGATACATTTTGCGTCACTGATTTCATCCTTCAATCGTCTTGCACATATTTTTCCCCTTGGTTGTTGCTTTTTGGCTCAAAATGTTTTTTTTTCAGTTGCTCAGACAGCTGATCACTTCCCACACATTTCTCTTTATATAGCCATTCCTTAGTGTGCATGCGTGTGTTTCCTTAGTGTGCATGCGTGTGTTTCACTTTACCACCTCCCTCTTATTTGGACACAACCCTTGTTTGTATGCCAAAATGACTCAGTTCACTGAGATGCGGATTTTTTATTTTTTTTCATGCTGTTGGGGATATATGAGGGGAGACTGTTCTCTAGCTGGAAAGAAGGTGAAATGACAATCAAAGTGCATGCCTCCACCAACGCCAATATTTATATTTTGAAGGTGCAGTTTGCGATGTTCAAGCTGCTCGCAAGATTTGAATGTAGCCACACTTCAAAAAAGCTACGCCCCTCACTAATGTGCATGCCACATGCAGCTGTATGTACAATGTGCACTGTGTAGGAGCAGATGTTAGCCCGGGCTGCTATGTTGGGACACCCCTCGTATAGGTTGAAAAGGGTTTCCAAATCACTGTATTCTTTAGGGATGGTATGATTACTTGCTGGACCGATTATCGGCACCGATATCATCTGCCTTTTTTTAAAAGCGGACAGCCGATAATAGATACATTTCAAACTGTGTTGAGGTGTTTCGGCCACATTCGTTGACTCGGGCTTCGTTTTCTCGAGGTAGGAGGTTCTTTCTTGGTCCGTGGTGCATGTTCAACACATGGTTGTTGTTGAAGCAAATTCCTCCTTCCTCCGGTTGTTAGTACAACTGCGTACAGCACAAGTTCCCGAACTGGGTGAGGACATTTTGAAAAACTTCGAAGGCTGATGATCGTTATTTCACCCCTTGGAAGGAAGAGGGGGGAAAACCCGTGCTGGTAAACAAAATGGCTTGCAACTAATGGCTGGCTTCTACTTCCGACGTTGAGCCGGAAGTTGGGAGCTGTTTGAGTAGGGTGCATTTCATCTTCCAGAGGGTCAGAGAAAAGTGTGTCAGGAAATGAAAACAAAACAAAGCAAAAAAACAAAAAGTGTGGTTTGTCTCTACAGCATTTCACTGGTAAATGGTACTACATTTATATAGCGCTTTTCCACCTTGCAAGACCCTCAAAGCGCTTTACATTTGACTACTCATTCACCTACTGATGACGCAGCATCAGGAGCAACTGGGGGTTCAGTATCTTGTTCAAGGATACTTCAGTGTGGTCACAATGGTATGGGATAGAATCCTCAACCTCTGGGTTGGGAGATAACCACTCTACCACTGAGCCTCGCCGCTGGTGATTTCCTTCTCTGTTGTCATTGGCTGTGTCACGCTACCACTAATATGTCATATTTTTCAAAGGCTCTTAAGCAGCTTTAGTTTGCTGCATGGAACTTAAATGAAGGTTGCTGTAATATCTGAATTCACATGTAATGGAGGAAGCACAGCGACAGTTTGCATCATGACTACATTTACAATTAATCTGGTAAGCCATTCGATGACTGACAGGTTTCGGATAAAAATATATACAATTAAGATCATATGTGAATGTTTCTATTCTAACTGTGCCACGTGCCCTAAAAAAAAAAAGAAAAAGAAAAAAGAAAAGAAATCCCCATGAATTTAGTTATTATTAGGGATTTAGAAGCGTTTGAAGTGGTCATTTCATCTTTTTTTTTTTTTTTTTAAAAGAAAATTACTTGTCACGTTGATACTTATATTCATACCTTTCTCATATTCCACCATTTTTTTTTAACTACCAAAAGCAGTGCTGCCCGCTCGATTACATAAAAATTGTCCATAGTGCAAATAAACCAGTGCTACCTTGGAGAACTGCACCAAATCAACTGGTCCCATTCTCGAAGTCTTAAAGTTCCTCTAACAAATTCTGCTTTTCCTTTTGATTGTAATTTTTTTTTTTTCATCAATTGAAGCATAGCCATGCTCTCAAATGCACATTAATCGATGCATCTTTTCACTAATATGTATTTTTCTTGATTAACCCCAAGCTCATATTTCATCATAAATTAAGTTTACATGCCTGGATTGCATCCATGCAGTCAATTAGAAAAATTGGTATTCACGCTAAGGCTGCTTTACTTTTCTTTTTCTGAGCTTGATCCAAGTCATGGGTTTGTGTAAAAAAAAACCTTTGTAGCATCTTTGGAGATGGATGACGCAAGCTGAGGTGGGAACTGATCCAGAGGGCTGAACCACATGCTGGCTTCACGTTCTCTCTGTTTGTTTACAACCTCATTTGTTACATAATGTTCTTAAAATATTTTCAACAAAATATTCTCCAATTACGTTAAACTCTGCACTGTAACTTCAATTGGTGACTCATGCAGAAATATAAAATACACTGAAATTGTCATTTTATAGAATGGCTTATTAACATAAACGGTGTGCACAAATATAAATTATTTTAAGGTGTAGGAAGAAGTGAATTTATTTAACAATCCAATTTATGGGTTATATTTGATATCATCATCTATGATTATGAAATGGCTCAATTAAAAACAAAAACAAAAAAGAAAACACCATACATATGTTTTGGAACTTTTGATGTTTTGCACCTTTGCACCATACTTTGTTTTGACATGATATGGTGTATCCCTTGTTTACAGATATTTAAAAAAAATAATAATAATGTTTCGGCAATGTCTTCGTCTCCTTCGCCATTAATGGCCACTGATTTCATTGAAGCATGTTTGAATTACTTGACTCGTGAACATGGAGACACATCTTATCCATGGCTGAAAGTGCATTTGCTGTATGCATTCTTTCCTCAAATTTTGTTGATGTAAAAACGTTGTCTATACTTCCAGTTGAAGTGATACTTGAGCCATTTTCAGCAATAAAAATGTAATATTTTGTCCAGAATTAATTTGATAACTTCATTATTTTTCATTTACGAATAATACTTTTTAAAACCACATTTTTCCACTTGCTTTCGACTGAAGATGACCTCACCTGTGCTGAGGTAACGACTGATCATGGCTCACCTGTTTTTTGGGTTTGGTCAGAAAGCTGGGCCATTGGTCATTACCTGTTCCTCAGCACTGTCATGTTTCGGTTTTTGGGTTGGGTTTTTGTTTTATTTTGGTGAGTGTTGGTTGTTGGTGTTCCGGTCTTCTCCCCCAGTCTCGTTATGTTAACCTTGTCCACCTGCTTGTGTCTTCCCTTCCTGATGTGTAGTGCTGATTGGTTCCCCCTCCCTGCTGTGTCTCCCAGGTGTGTCCGGTTATTGTCTTTAGTGTTGGTATAAGGGAGTGGTGTTTGTCTCACGCGGGTGTGGGAGCATTGTTTGCTGTTGTCTGCATGCTTTGTCACAGTGGTGTCATTTGACCATTTGCCAAGTCTTCCACGCCAAGTCTACAAAGTCTTCCACGCCAAGTCTACAAAGTCTTCCACGCCAAGTCTACAAAGTCTTCCACGCCAAGTCTACAAGGTCTTCCACGCCAAGTCTACAAAGTCTTCCACGCCAAGTCTACAAAGTCTTCCACGCCAAGTCTACAAAGTCTTCCACGCCAAGTCTACAAAGTCTTCCACGCCAAGTCTACAAAGTCTTCCACGCCAAGTCTTCACCGTCAGCCACGCCAAGTCTTCACCGTCAGCCACGCCAAGTCTTCACCGTCAGCCACGCCAAGTCTTCACCGTCAGCCACGCCAAGTCTTCAACGTCAGCCACGCCAAGTCTTCACCGTCAGCCACGCCAAGTCTTCACCGTCAGCCACGCCAAGTCTTCACCGTCAGCCACGCCAAGTCTTCACCGTCAGCCACGCCAAGTCTTCACCGTCAGCCACGCCAAGTCTTCACCGTCAGCCACGCCAAGTCTTCACCGTCAGCCACGCCAAGTCTTCACCGTCAGCCACGCCAAGTCTTCACCGTCAGCCACGCCAAGTCTTCACCGTCAGCCACGCCAAGTCTTCAACGTCAGCCACGCCAAGTCTTCATCGTCAGCCACGCCAAGTCTTCACCGTCAGCCACGCCAAGTCTTCACCGTCAGCCACGCCAAGTCTTCACCGTCAGCCACGCCAAGTCTTCACCGTCAGCCACGCCAAGTCTTCACCGTCAGCCACGCCAAGTCTTCACCGTCAGCCACGCCAAGTCTTCAACGTCAGCCACGCCAAGTCTTCATCGTCAGCCACGCCAAGTCTTCAACGTCAGCCACGCCAAGTCTTCAACGTCAGCCACGCCAAGTCTTCAACGTCAGCCACGCCAAGTCTTCAACGTCAGCCACGCCAAGTCTTCAACGTCAGCCACGCCAAGTCTTCAACGTCAGCCACGCCAAGTCTTCAACGTCAGCCACGCCAAGTCTTCAACGTCAGCCACGCCAAGTCTTCAACGTCAGCCACGCCAAGTCTTCAACGTCAGCCACGCCAAGTCTTCAACGTCAGCCACGCCAAGTCTCTGCCTCACGCCAAGTCTCTGCCTCACGCCAAGTCTCTGCCTCACGCCAAGTCTCTGCCTCACGCAACGCCAAGTCCTCGCCATGATCTGGGTACACGTCCAGCCCAGTCTTCTCCACTTCAGTCTCGTCCCGTCCTTCCCCACCACAGTCAATAAAGTCATTCTAGTTGCTGTCAGTCCACTTCTCCCTGCCTATTTATTCCGCCTCTGGGTCCGTCCATCACACCCCCACCGTGACAGAATGCTCCCACCTACCTGGACCCAGCGGAAGCGCCTCGTCCCAGTTCCGGCTCCCCGCCGGCCTCAGGACCCCGTTCCGGCTCCCCGCCGGCCTCAGGACCCCGTTCCGGCTCCGCGCCGGCCTCAGGACCCCGTTCCGGCTCCGCGCCGGATTCAAGCTCCCGTTCCGGCTCCCCGCCGGACTCAGGACCCCGTTCCGGCTCCGCGCCGGATTCAAGTTCCCGTTCCGGCTCCGCGCCGGATTCAAGTTCCCGTTCCGGCTCCGCGCCGGCCTCAGGACCCCGTTCCGGCGCCCTGCCGGCCTCAGGACCCCGTTCCGGCGCCCCGCCGGCTCCAGGCCCTCGTCCTGGCACCTCGGCAGCCCAAGAATGCCACGCCTGTGCCGCTTCAGCCCCTGGCCTCTTTGCCTGTGCCGCTGCTGCCGCTTCAGCCCCTGGCCACTTCGTCGCTGCCGGTCCCGGATGCAACGCCTGTGCCGCTGCCGCCGCAGCCCCAGGCCGCTTCGCCTGTGCCGCTGCCGCCGCAGCCCCAGGCCGCTTCGCCTGCGCCGCTGCCGCCGCAGCCCCAGGCCGCTTCGCCTGCGCCGCCGCAGCCCCAGGCCGCTTCGCCTGCGCCGCCGCAGCCCCAGGCCGCTTCGCCTGCGCCGCCGCCGCCGCAGCCCCAGGCCGCTTCGCCTGCGCCGCTGCCGCCGCAGCCCCTGGCCGCTTCGCCTGCGCCGCTGCCGCCGCAGCCCCTGGCCGCTTCGCCTGTGCCGCTGCCGCCGCAGTCCCTGGCCGCTTCGCCTGTGCCGCTGCCGCCGCAACGCCTGTGCCGCTGCCTCCGCAGCCCCTGGCCGCAACGCCTGTGCCGCTGCCTCCGCAGCCCCTGGCCGCAACGCCTGTGCCGCTGCCTCCGCAGCCCCTGGCCGCAACGCCTGTGCCGCTGCCTCCGCAGCCCCTGGCCGCAACGCCTGTGCCGCTGCCTCCGCAGCCCCTGGCCGCAACGCCTGTGCCGCTGCCTCCGCAGCCCCTGGCCGCAACGCCTGTGCCGCTGCCTCCGCAGCCCCTGGCCGCAACGCCTGTGCCGCTGCCTCCGCAGCCCCTGGCCGCAACGCCTGTGCCGCTGCCTCCGCAGCCCCTGGCCGCAGCGCCTGTGCAGCCTAAGCCCCTGGCGTCTCAGGTCCCCTCGTCGCGGCCAATTGGCATCTCAGGTCCCCTCGTCACGGCAGAGTTGCCGCCTTCTCCCGCTTCCTCATCTCTGCCCCAAGTCAAGTCTCAAGTTTCCTCGTCACAGCCCCAGCCAAAGTCTCAAGTTTCCTCGTCTCTGCCCCAGGTCAAATCCCCAGCTTCCTCATCACAGCCCCAGCCAAAGTCTCAAGTTTCCTCGTCTCTGCCCCAGGTCAAATCCCCGGCTTCCTCGTCTCTGCCCCGATCAAAGTCTCCGGGCCTGGTGTCCGCCCCAAGCAGTGCGGTCATGGTGGCCGATCCGGGACCTAGCGCCAGGCGGCGCAGAAGACGGGCCCACCACGGGGACCGGCCGTTGGCGGAGCCACCCCAGTTTCAGCCCTCTGGGCCGATGATTTTGCCTCCTCCTGGGCCACCCCCGGATGCGGAGTTTATGGCATTGTGTGAGGCCGTTTTTCGCCCCCTTGTGTCCTCCTATTCCTACCCTGGTTGAGGGCTGTGTTTTGCTCCCGTTCCCGTCCCCGCCCTCCCCTTTTTTGGCTTGTTTTGTGTTTGGGACGTCTGGGAGCCGTCCCTTGGTGGAGGGGTACTGTCATGTTTCGGTTTTTGGGTTGGGTTTTTGTTTTATTTTGGTGAGTGTTGGTTGTTGGTGTTCCGGTCTTCTCCCCCAGTCTCGTTATGTTAACCTTGTCCACCTGCTTGTGTCTTCCCTTCCTGATGTGTAGTGCTGATTGGTTCCCCCTCCCTGCTGTGTCTCCCAGGTGTGTCCGGTTATTGTCATTAGTGTTGGTATAAGGGAGTGGTGTTTGTCTCACGCGGGTGTGGGAGCATTGTTTGCTGTTGTCTGCATGCTTTGTCACAGTGGTGTCATTTGACCATTTGCCAAGTCTTCCACGCCAAGTCTACAAAGTCTTCCACGCCAAGTCTACAAAGTCTTCCACGCCAAGTCTACAAGGTCTTCCACGCCAAGTCTACAAAGTCTTCCACGCCAAGTCTACAAAGTCTTCCACGCCAAGTCTACAAAGTCTTCCACGCCAAGTCTACAAAGTCTTCCACGCCAAGTCTACAAAGTCTTCCACGCCAAGTCTACAAAGTCTTCCACGCCAAGTCTACAAAGTCTTCCACGCCAAGTCTACAAAGTCTTCCACGCCAAGTCTACAAAGTCTTCCACGCCAAGTCTACAAAGTCTTCCACGCCAAGTCTACAAAGTCTTCCACGCCAAGTCTACAAAGTCTTCCACGCCAAGTCTACAAAGTCTTCCACGCCAAGTCTACAAAGTCTTCCACGCCAAGTCTTCACCGTCAGCCACGCCAAGTCTTCACCGTCAGCCACGCCAAGTCTTCAACGTCAGCCACGCCAAGTCTTCACCGTCAGCCACGCCAAGTCTTCACCGTCAGCCACGCCAAGTCTTCACCGTCAGCCACGCCAAGTCTTCACCGTCAGCCACGCCAAGTCTTCACCGTCAGCCACGCCAAGTCTTCACCGTCAGCCACGCCAAGTCTTCACCGTCAGCCACGCCAAGTCTTCACCGTCAGCCACGGCAAGTCTTCACCGTCAGCCACGGCAAGTCTTCACCGTCAGCCACGCCAAGTCTTCACCGTCAGCCACGCCAAGTCTTCAACGTCAGCCACGCCAAGTCTTCAACGTCAGCCACGCCAAGTCTTCAACGTCAGCCACGCCAAGTCTTCAACGTCAGCCACGCCAAGTCTTCACCGTCAGCCACGCCAAGTCTTCACCGTCAGCCACGCCAAGTCTTCACCGTCAGCCACGCCAAGTCTTCACCGTCAGCCACGCCAAGTCTTCACCGTCAGCCACGCCAAGTCTTCACCGTCAGCCACGCCAAGTCTTCACCGTCAGCCACGCCAAGTCTTCACCGTCAGCCACGCCAAGTCTTCACCGTCAGCCACGCCAAGTCTTCAACGTCAGCCACGCCAAGTCTTCAACGTCAGCCACGCCAAGTCTCTGCCTCACGCCAAGTCTCTGCCTCACGCCAAGTCTCTGCCTCACGCCAAGTCTCTGCCTCACGCCAAGTCTCTGCCTCACGCAACGCCAAGTCCTCGCCATGATCTGGGTACACGTCCAGCCCAGTCTTCTCCACTTCAGTCTCGTCCCGTCCTTCCCCACCACAGTCAATAAAGTCATTCTAGTTGCTGTCAGTCCACTTCTCCCTGCCTATTTATTCCGCCTCTGGGTCCGTCCATCACACCCCCACCGTGACAAGCACAGGTGATTTCATCTTCAGTTGACAGCAAATGGCAATTAGTTTTTAAAGGTATTAATTGTTTATGAAAAATAACAATGTTATCACCTTAATTACAAACAAAATATCTTCTTACTGTTGAAAATGGCTCATTGAGTCAAGTATCACTTTAGCCTAATTCTCCATTCCTGTTGTTTATCAGCTGCTCAGTCCTCGCTATTCACTACTTGTCAACTGTCTGTGCAACCATCCTTGCTTTTGTTTATCAACACCTGCCCACCTCTACTGCTGATTGTCTTACAAAGAAATTTGATTCTAACAGCACCTCTCATCATTTAAGCAGTTGTTCGATGCTTCCTCATGTTGAGAAGAACCGTTAAAAAAAAAAAATCCTCTTGGTTCAGAGGTCTCGCTGATCTAATCAAAACAGCTTGAATGATCTAATAATTATTTTTGATGTAACAGCATATGATTGAAAAAGTAATTTAGCATTACTGGAGTAGCGCAGTAATGTGATTTATAATGCTATTTCAACTGTCAGTGATGAACAAGAGAGGGGAAAAGTAAGATAATATATATTCTTGGAATTTATGTTGTGGACGACAAAAAAAAAAAGAATGAAAGAACGAAAGAAATGGAGGTCGGGTGGGATATGCTACAAATAAAGGAGAAAGAAACAGTGAAACAAGAGAAAGTGACTGGCTGCTGGCTCTCAGTGGCCAAAAGTGACTCCACAGTACTCTGCAGCAATGCAGCATGAATAATGTTATATACAGATAGATAAATAATGTCTATGCAAATATGAAATCCTGCCAATGCAAAAGGACTGGCTGAGTAAGCTCTTGCATCTCTCTGTACATAATTAAATCAACGGGCCAGAAAATAGCATCAGAGCATTGCACGTATTTAAAAGTTCTTGGCGTTGAGTGTCGAACCTTAAAGTACTTAATTGATTTACAAGTACTGAGCTGTCTTGATATCACTTCACAAGTCAGTTTGCAGTTTTAAATCCATCCACCCGTTTTCTTTAACAGTTTTTCATATTAGGGACATCGGTGAGCTGGAGTCAACTGAGTTTCGGTGAGAAGTAGGGCGTACACCCTGGCCCGGTTTACAGTCAATCGCAGGCCACATACATTGATAAAGAATTATTCACATTCACACCTAAGTATAATTTGGAATCTTCAATTAGCTAAGAAGAAACAAAACAATTTCTTCTTCTTTTTTCTTCTTTTTTTTTCTTTTTTTTTTTTTTTTTTTTTTTTTTAGAATGTTGTTGGTTGTTGTTGAAGGAAGTACCGTTGACGCACATTGAAATGAATTGGAGGGGAAAAATAATTACCCCCCCTCAAAAAATAAAAATAAAAAATCCAAACACTGTGATAAACCACTAATATGCTTTCTCCACCAAAACCCGAGGTTACATAAAAAAATAATACAAAAAATAATACACAAGCTGTAGTATTCTGTTGTTGTTGTTGTTATTGTTATTCAGCAGTACATCAGACGCAAGTATATGCAGCAATGTCCCACTATGGCTTGACGGAAATGTCTGGATTCTTGTTGTTTCCAGGACAGCTGCAGGAAAATGTGGACAATCCCAACATCTTACACACGCACGCACACACACACACTTGTTTCCACGCTTAGACAGAC
This sequence comes from Festucalex cinctus, assembly GCF_051991245.1. Taxonomy (NCBI): domain Eukaryota; kingdom Metazoa; phylum Chordata; class Actinopteri; order Syngnathiformes; family Syngnathidae; genus Festucalex; species Festucalex cinctus. The sequence goes on from NC_135416.1 coordinate 14,675,010, forward strand.
ACACTGTTCCCCTCGGGGAGTCATTGAAATAGCCACTCAGTGAAGGGAGCTCTATTGATCTACCTGCAGGTAGTGAGCAAAAGGAGCCCATTAGTGCGTTAGTCACACTCCTTTGGGCCGGCCTGCCCTGTTAGGTGACTCTGCTGCTTGTGAATGTCACAGACATCATTGACAGAATGCGCTAACTGGCTTATTTCACTCACTGAATGACATCTTTGAGCATAGCAGTCTGTTTGCAAGTTCTAGGAAAGTTTCAGTGCTGAAGGGGAATTTTGCACTTCTCTTGTGATTTTTCCATAAATGTCTTAATGACTTCTGCTCTATTAATTATTTTCCTTTTTCCCAGAATCCCAGATATAATGATGCACAAGTGGACATTTTTTTTATCTACTTGTGGGGCCTTTTGGATGATTACTAGTAACACTAGAAAGGGGGGAAAAAGGTAATATTATGTGGATTTTATTTTTTGTCCAGAAACTCTTATGAGATCAAGATTAGTTAGTTAGTGCTGTCAAGCGATTTATTTTTTTAATTACACAATTTCTTTGTAATTAATGACAATTAACCACATTTTCATACTTCTGCTCCTACTTTTTTCTTCAAAGCTAGATATGTACTTGAATAAAATCTTGGAATTACTGTAGTCATCAAATAGAAAGTATATTTAGAAACAAAGACTTTAGTAATAGCTTTCTATGATATTTCAATAGAATAAGTCTTCTATAAAATCCAACTGTTACAAAACGATTAAAATTGATTGCTTTACAGGCCATCATTTTTCTCATAGAAACAATTCTCAGAACTTCTTGCTTCCAGGATTAGTTGTGCCCACAAACCCCACACTTGGGGTATTTTACCCTGACATGATACGGCAAAGATATATAACTAATATGCTATTATCCGCAGAAATTACTTGCATTTTCTCCAACAAGCACCAAATAAAACAAAGTATCGGTAAAACTACCTATAGTCCGCGTTTGTCGATCTTCGCACAAATGTTTGCCTGAAGATTATAGGCCATAACAGGAAATAAATAAAACCGAGTTAGCCGAGTTAATTTTTTAAAACACTTTAATTTTAACACCATTAGTTTTAATGAATATTAATATATATGTGTATTAAAAGGATCTTTTCAAGTTACCATACATCTCATAAGCTATAGAAGTCTTCCTATGACCAGCCTTAAAAGTCTGCAGTTAGTTCAAAATGCAGCAGGTCAACTTTTGGCACAGAAGAGAAAGTTCGATCATATTACCCCAATATTAGTCAACTTACATTGGCTTCCGGTCCACCTGAGATGCAATTTTAAAGTCTTGTTACTTACATATGAAATATTATATGGCTTGGCGCCTTCCTATCTCATCGATTTAATATTACCGTACAATCCGACAAGAAACCTTCGTTCGCAATTTGCTGGTCTTTTGGTGATTCCAAGAGCTAAAAAGAAGTCCGCGGGTTCAAGAGTATTTTCGATCCGGGCTCCAGTGCTCTGGAATGCCCTACCCTCGGAGGTCAGAGGTGCTACCTCTGTTTAAATCATGTCTTAAGACACATTTTTATACTCTTGCATTTGGCTGAATGTTGTGGGCCTGGTGACTGCCGCTGCTTTCTTTCCCTCCCTTCTCCGCAGCTTGGAGGGGGAGTTAGTTGTCAGTGACCGTTTGGATACTGTTTTACGGGTTCTACGCTGGTTGATCGTGATGAGATCCGGGGCGGACCAGTACATTGAAGTTGCGGCCATGGAGATATCTGTCCCGTTCGTCCGGGCTGGATTTGGATGATGACCCACTTCCTTAACGACGTCTTCTTGCAGTGCCTCAACTTCCTCAATGGACTATTGTAGTACTAATGTTTAGTATCATAAACTATGTAAATTTTTGCCCATTCGGCATCCATTGCAGCCTGGTCATCCTGGAAGGGGGATTACCACATCTGCGGCCACTTCTCAAGGTTTTTTTATTTATTTATTTTTTTAAGTTTTTCCTTGCCCTTTTGTGGTTTGATCAGGGGATGCCGTTGCTATTTGTCAACTGTGGGCAGGCATGTGAAGCCCTTTGAGACTTTTGTCTGATTAAGGGCTATATAAATAAACTTGACTTGACTATTTTAGTTTTAAAAATCTTTGGTATATTAAAAAATACATCATAATTATTGCATAGTCAAAACTCAATAAGAATATTTCAGCCCTCCACCGTCAACACACTGGATACAATAAGTAATTTTTCAATGTCTTATAAAGCTAGGATGGTCTCTCTTTTCATCGCTTGTTTGCCAAGTTGCCATCTTCTACTTAAGTAGTTTTGTGGCTTGAATTCCTGTTGATTCCAGTCAGAAGCAGAACTAAGAACAATTGAATGTTTGCGAGATTATCTTGTTAGTGAACGTGACATACTGCAACTCTGTTGATGGTCACTGAGGCCATGTCGTGTATATGTGAATTAGAAGCATGTGCTTGGTTTTGCCTTCACAATTGTGTGCTATTTCTCCACCTCTTGACCTTTCAGCCATCATCATGCTACGAGCATTTAGAATCCATTTAACTGGTTCCTGGAAATCACATCTTATTTTTTTCTCAGGAAGGTCTGCAATGTGCGAAAGAAAAGCAATAGCCAATTTGGATTGAATCCTGTTTTGGTCAAATGCCAAATGAACACATTTGTATGCTTCATCTGCTGTTTTCTGTCTTCTTTCTTTGCCTGCTGCTGATTCACTTGCGCAGTTGGATGTGTTGGACAGAAAGTGAAGGTATTCTAGAGGGAACACTTTAGTTGTACCATTTTTGGCTTTCACTCTGGAAGCAAGAGCGCCCACACTGAGAGGAAAAAGGCTACTTACTCACATTTCCATTTTCATGTTACCAAGTGTTTGCATGCTGGACTGTTTGTTTGATTAAAAAAAAAAAAAAAAGCGATTATGCATTTTTGTCCAATCTGGTCATAACATCCTAGTGGGTATGCTAGACCCCAATTTCCAGCCACTACTGGTTCCATAGCCGAATAAAAACGGATGGTTCGCATCAGGAAGGGTATCTTGTGCAAAAGCAGTGCCAAACATGTCACCTCTGTGGCGCAGACCCCTGATGAGACATCATTGACTGCAGTATTATCTTGCCAACAATAGAAGGTGCTTATAGAATGTGAAAGGGATACGTGTAGTTTAGAAAATTTTGTCTAAAAATTTTGTCTATTTTTGTGTTTGACTTATTCGACTTGATTTACTTGTTTTTTGCCAGCCCTATTGAAAATATTTAACCTGGCAATAGCCAGATTGATATTGCGCTTCACTCCAGGAAGTTCTCCGCAATATCCCTCTGGTACCTCTCCACGGTAATTTGCTCGGGAAAGGCGGGACATTCTGTACAATAATTCGAGCTGATTGGACGATATGGCATTGTACACATTTGTTTTAACCAATCACAGCCACGGGTGACAATTTCGTCTTCGTTCTTGTCGAAGGGGGGAAAAGCACGAACATCTTACCAGCTAGAAATGCACGAAGCGCCTCTCACTGTTCAACATTCAACAAGGAAACGGTGAGTAATTGTGCAAGGACAGAATTAATTGTAGCGTCCATTCGTCCATGTTAGGTTTGTTTGTTAGCCCCGGCGTCGGCGCTGGCTTTCTGGTTTCGTCACAGTTACGTATCCCGCCCCCAAACACAATGTTACTCTGTGATTGTGGTTCGGATCGGTGGAAATCAATGGGAGCGATACAAGATTTATTCTCCTGAGTTTGTGACCTCACAAATACCGCTAGAATTCATCTTGCTATAGCAAGGTTAGAAAATATTAGCAATCGAAAACAAAGATGTCTCCATTTTTGTTTGCGCTGGACGGATAATGATCATCCATGGCAGCCGGTTCGCACATCTTCCTCACAGTCCTCGGCTCTGGTCTTTCTGTGTAGGGTTTGCACGTTCTCCCTGCGTCTGTATGGGATTTCTCTGGGGACTCCGGCTTCCTCACGCATTCCTAACAAACATGGTTGATGACTACTCTAAATTGTCCATTGGTGCAACTGAGTGTGAAAGGCTGTTTGTCTATTTCTATCCATTTGTGCTTGCGATTAGCTGGCAACCAGTTAAGGGTTGAACCCTGCCACTCGCTCATAGTCGGCTCCAGCACACACACGGCCACGACCCTAGTCAAGTCAACGGTACAGAGAATGGATTGTTGGATGTGCATCCATGTGACTAAGTTTTACATCCTGAACTCTACAGCAATAACTATAATTAATTCTTGTTATTTTGGTTGCCTTGGTAACGCCACTAATTCTCTGTGACTGTGACTGATTGGGTTTGTGCTTAAAAGTGTGAGTGAAGTCCTAAAGAAGTGTGCATTGGATTCGCTTATCTCTACAGTCCTTATCTTAACCGAAATCGGGGACAATTTGGGACAAAGTCACAAAAGCATAAATTGCACAGATGCTTGCTCTCAGATCAGCATGTGCTCCCAAAAATAACAGTGAGCAACAGTTCACATTAGAGTGAAGAGATTAATTTTGTTTGCAGATTGGAATCATCAGGAATCTGTTGTTTGAGCTTGATCATTTAATGCTTTGTATAAAAGAGCCTCATAAAATAAAGTGTACATGATTTTATTTTGCTCATTCAGATCAAATCAGCAATGAATGATAATTGTGTGCTGTGGATCTGTTTACATTTTAAACCATGCACTTTTAATGACTAGCAAAACTTAGGAAGCAAGCAGTCGTCCTAACAGATTTTGTGGAGGCTGTGAAAGTCACAGAGCTCTGTGTGGGCGATTTGAATTGACACACAAAGCTATTTTGGACTTTGATGAGTACAAAACATTTCAAAATACCTCTTTCCAATGGTTGGAGGTAGGAAAAAAAAAAGGGTCAAAAGAATTTGTAGGGATGCTTCAATACCAGTATCAGTGCCAATACTCCGACTCGTACAAATCCTAAGATACTACGACACCAATACCATTTCACCAGCCTGACATACCCTCTGGGCAGGTGGAGTAGGTACTTTGACAGGCATACGGGGATACTAAGGTAAACACAGATGAAAACACCAAAGCTGACTCCAAATAGTGCTCTGCAAAATGATGAACTATGCTTGGGCGGCGGCAAAGGTGGTCGCCTGCTGGTTTCGGTGGTGCTCATCTGACCTGCACGTGGTTTCTGGAACCTCCTTCTCCGTCTTGCTCTACTCTGGCCAAACCAGCTACGATTCATGTTGCTGTGTTGCAGGCATCAAATTCCAAATCAGTGATTAGTTGCAAGTGTATTCAATTTAATATATGCTGAAAAGGATGTGAAAATCATTGTTTTTTGTTTAGATTCACATTTTACACAACATCCCAAGTTCCAACTTTATTGGAATTGGGGTTTGTATTGTAATTCAGAGGAATTGAAGCAGAGGAACGCTGGAACCCTGACTGACTAGGTATCAGGAACAGTAACTTGCAGTAGGGGTGGGAATCTTTGATTGTCTTACAATTCAATTCCGATTTTTGGGTCTGTGATTCGATTCAGAATCGACTTTTGATTCAGAATGACTTTTGATTCAAAATAATTTGATTGACAATGATTTCAACTTCAATTTATAGATGTGCAAAGAATCATCATGATCTCCTCCAGTCTGACTCTCTAATACTAATTAGCATGCTACTCACGGCACTTTTAGCACTAAAAAGAACGTCTATTCATACAAATCACGTCAGGAATATATACAGAGTATAAGTACCTTAACATTACTCAATATGCTCTTCCTACGCTGCAAAAAATAACTTTTATTGGCATACTTTTATTGTGACTTTTTCCTTCTACTCTCTAATGTGGCTACAACTTAAGTGTATCAGAATGCACGGAACCACACTGCCCCTAAGTGGCCAAATTGTGTATAACATGAGCAGCTCTCACAATAAACACACACACACACACACACACAAACAAGAGCAAAACAGTATAAAATAATTTGAATAAAATAGATTTTGAGGCATTTAAAATCCATTCTGAATCATACTAAATGAAAAACGCGATTGTCATGAGAATCTTTTTTTTTTTTCTTTTTTTTTTTTGGCACATCCCTACCTTGCAGTACTTTTATAGCATTATGGGAGATGCATGATCCACTATGATTATTTTAAGCACCTTAGGAAGTACTGGTTTCCAAATATACAAGAATATCATTTTTTTTTTTTTAACTAATTCAGTCTCTGCTTCCCAACACAGACACACATAAACAATTGAACTTTTATCTTGTGCAAGGTCTGAACAGCGGTTTCATTTTGTTTGTAATAAATGTGGGAGGGAGTCTAACGATTTAAGAGATTATAGTAACTCCCTTTGGCTCAATTTTCTTGTCAAGGACATGCCTTCCTCTTTCGTACAACCAGCAGTTATAGTCAGATGTTTAAATATTGCCCACTTTACTTGAAGAGAATCCATAATAAAATACTTGGAGCTTGAAATCTTGATAGATGTCGGGGGGGTTCAGTCAGTTTTGCACCTTGTTGTTGTGCTGTCACGCAATCACAGTTAAAAATAGCTGTAATTCAAGAGTGAGCACACCTACAAACCCAGTGAGGATAAGAGGTACAGAAAATGGAGGGAGGGATGTTCAACACTGGCATTCATCGACTTGAAAATGTTTTCCACCATCATAGGGTGCCAGATGAAATATTGTGAACATGGCTGGGAACATGACTGAAACTGTTTTCTAATGTGCTGAGAAAGTAACGCGAGTCCTGTGGACAAACACAGTGTGAAGTGCCATTCAAGAGAACATTACATCAGCTGTGTGTGCACAACAAAGGGTGTTGATGTCAGCGGTGGGTAAAATTGAAGGAAGAGGGATGTGCATGTACAGAAAGGTCAGTAGAGAGTTGCCGCAATGTACAGGAGGCAGAGGAAGATTTATACTTTTAACCAGTAGCTGACCTGTACATACTCCTTATTTAGTGTAATGTATACAACAAAACCGTATTGCCTTGTGATGTCAGTTTTATAACTCCAGATGGCATCAGGCAATCTAAAAATAGTTCAAAGCCCTATTGAAGTCAATACAGATGATAGATGCAGAGTGAAGACGGTCATATTTGGTTTTGGTGTAAACATCTGTCAGACTGTAAGGACGGCATGAAATCAAGATAAGCACCTAATACTTGCAGAAGAGTCAGCCCAGCCTGAAGAAAAAAAAAGTGAGCACCCATTACACCAACCTTTTTGAAACCGAGAGCTACTTCTTGGGTACTGATTAATGTGAAGGGCTAACATTTTGTCAAACACTTCAAAAATAAAAATTCAGCTCAAAATACATTCCTAATTATATTATGTTAAATATTTAATATTTGTGTGAAGTCACTGAATCTCATCATGTTAGGGTAAATATCAATATTCAACACTATTTCTTCACCAAGTTAAAAACTGTCAATTTGTTTAGTGGATCCGTTTATCTGGCGCAGGCAAGTGGACACGTCACCAGATACAAATACCAACCTACCGTGCCCCAATTGTTGACAAGTTTGCTGAGCATTCAAGTGTGTACTGCTCAAGATTATAATAGTTCTGTTTTTCTCATTATACTGGAGTTAGTTTTTATTTTGTTTTGACTTTTGTTTTTCCAAATTCGATTTGACTTTTTAGAGTGATTGATAGTTTTGATAATTTTTTTTCATGAATTTGTTCATATTTTGGGCGAATGTGAAGTGAACGTAGTGTATTTTTGCTTTGTTAATGTTTATGTTAACATGTTTATTCTGGGGTCAATGAAACGTTTTGAATGCAGTTGTTTCATTTTCATTTGTCATTTTCCCAAGGTTGTCAGGTTTTCTCTTGTGAGACTACAAGGAGAAAACCTGGCTAAAAACTGTAAACAAGCCTTAATTTAGCTGACAACTACAATAATATTCAATAATTTTATGAGAAGGTCAGAGTATTTAGGAGAAAAAATGTGACATTTTGTGTAAGCTTTGCTTAGGGCTGCTCGATTATGAAGAAAATATTAATCACAATTAATTTTGTAATAATTGAAATCACGCTTAGGACAATCATTTGTTTTTAATTCCAAAACAAGAAAATGTTTAAACATAAAAATATTTAGACAAATTAATTTCTTTGAAACACTATAATTTCCTTTTGGACCAAACAAGATTTATTAAATTAGTAATTTTAAAATATAAATAAATAAATAAATAAATCAAATATATACATTTAAACAACTATTAATAATCTTTGATTTTTGTTTACGATTAAGCTGATTTTGTAATTGTGGAGTGTAATACTTGAAATTGTGATTTAATTTCGATTAATTGCAAAAGCCCTAAGCTTTACCTACCCGGTTTCAAAAAGCAAATCCGAACTTCAATTACATCATCAGTGAACCTGAAATGCCAAATATTTAAAGTAAGTACCCTGCTAGCCTTTCGATGTATGTGCAGGTGACACCAAAAAAATAAAAAATCTAAAACTTGAATCCCAATTTGAATCACCACCGATTTGTGCATAGTCCTAGTAAGGACACGATAGAATTGCATTCCTTTTTTTAAAAAAAACGTTCTTTGAGTGATTACATATTATTTTAAATATTTGGTTGATTTCTATTCTAGTTTTAATTATGATGGACCTTCACCTAACAAACTTTTCCAGAGCTGGATTGGACATTAAAAGTAAACCTGCACATTCAATAGTGTTGAACTATAAAAAGACCTAAAAGCGACAGGGGTATAAGAGGAGGCAGCACGCACGCACACGCGCACACATGCACTCACTCCCAGTGGGCATTCCCATCAAAGCTGCATTCACTCAACCTGACCTTTTCATTTGTTTTACATTTACTCACCAAGTCCCTCCCTAGTCATTTAGCCACATGATTAGCCACTGTTTGCACAGCAAATGAGGTCATTCATTGGGGTGGGGGTGGGGGGTGTTTCCCGCCCACACTACCCCACTGACGCATCATATTTAATAGTGAAATTGTTTATGTCTCCAAAAACTGTTGAACACTATGTGCCAGATAGTATCAACAGTATCCAGACACTAAATGTGCAAGTACAAAATGAATCAGCGAAAAGGCATTCTGGAGTGCACTTTTGTCTCAAGATGAACTTAATGGCACAAACTGCTGTGTGCTAGTATGTTTTATGTACCAAGGTAGGATGCCATGTCCTAGTTTTTATACAGTGCAAGTTGCAAACCAAATTGCAAATAAAACATTTGTTTCCTCCACTTTCATAGTCTGTGTAAAACTTGTTGAACAATTAAATGTTTTACCTGATTTCTAAACATTCATATTTTGTATTATTGAAGCAACAACCAAGTGACCAGTTTTATTCCACTGAGTATGGTATTTTGAGTCTTGTGGTCACGGTGACAGTGGCAAGGCAAAACTGTAAGAGAAGAGTCGAACAGTATGACAAGCAGATAAAAGGAAGCTGAAAGAAAGTAACAGGATATGTTTGAGGAGCTCTTCATGGGAAGCTCAAGACAGAAAAACGGTCTGAGCTAAAAGAGGTCTTTGTAACAAAAGCAACTTGTTGAAAAGTGTGTTGGAAAGAGCTTTGGGTGCAATTTTCCTTAATCCTCTTCTATCGTGGTGGGTTTCTGTAATGCTGGGGACAGTCACTGACTTTCCTGCGAATTGCAGCTTCTGGAGGTCAATTTGTCTGCCTGCCTGGCAACATGAAATGACCTCACAAGAATGTCCTTTTAGTTTTGGTTATTAATGGGCTATCAAGAGAATCTTGTTGGAAAATAAAGACCAAAACCTAGGTGTTTATTAATCTCACAAACTCACTTCACAAGCATAGTTACATACGTACATTGTTTTGGAACAATTGATTGTTTTATCTTAATCTTAATAGTTGATTGCGAGTGGATATTTTGCAAAGACATAACTCAAAAAGTTGTAAATAGACTTCTGTCACATTTGTTGTTTAGCGTTGGTATGACCCAATGCCAAAGTGATTAGCTTCTAATTAAGATCATCATCTTGGATCTAAAATGATGCATTGCAAAGAAAAGAACGTAAGCTGTTGGATTCTCCTACTTCAAAAATATTGCCCACTTCAGCCCCTCTCATTTAAAAACAAAACATTTTTCCAATTAAAAACGGTCTGTAGGGTACATGAGCATTATAATAAAGAATTGACTTTTTATAATTATCCAAATATAGTACTATAGTACATTGAAATGTATTATTGCTCAGAAAATGAGTAGCTACTTCTCTGCTGTTTCCGTCTCTGTGAAGTCATGTCAGAGTAGAAACAAACTAAATACGTGTTATCTGCCTCGGTAGCGAGACGATATGAAACAGGTACTGTACATATATATTTTTTTCAGCAGTTGTGGGAATGCAAATTCTTAAAAATGGTCCAGTGACTATATATCAAGCAACCAAGCAGGCATGCACAATTACTTTGTTTCTGTATTTTTTGCATCTTTGTACAACTTTGGCAAACTTGTCAGAACTCCAGCACCTCAATATAGTTTTCCTCTTCATTATTGTCCCTCTCAGTTCTCTTCATGCTTGCCTGCTGTCTCTCTGATTCATTTTCTGCCCCATCACATCTGTCATTTATCGTGTGCTCTTTCATCCGGCCTCTCCCTGCATGCCGTCTCTTTGTTCCGGCTAGGGCATCACCCCCCACATTCCTTGTATCGCTATACATTTTTTAAGTCTCTGTTCTTTCTCTGACTTTTCATGATATCAAAAATGAAGCTCCTTTATAAATTCATTATATGGAAGTCCTCTAAAGTACTTTTTTTTTTTTTTCTTTCTTAACTTTCACTTCTGCACTTACTTTCTGCACAGCGCTGTTTGTTTGCCCCCTCACATACACCTCAATTAAAACGTGATCATCTCTATGGAGAGCTGGAGCGCTTTAAACTGTAAACATTTACGAAAACACTTGACTAATTGATTCACATTTCTGAGCAATTCTGGGCTTCACAAATGTCTTTTTTTGTTTTGTTGATGCTGCGCTCATTTGTTGTAGACAAGCCCCGTATATAAAACGCGTTTATTGATTAGACTTGAGCTCTCTTTTCTTTATTCGAAACAAAAGACAATTTCATTGTCTTATTTACTGGAACACTACATACTATTAGCTGTGCGTTGCTGTGATTTGTACACCCTATTCACGTTTTTCCTGAAGGAAGGTCGTATCCATCCATCTTTTCCATTAAACGTGGTTATGAATTAATTGTTCTGAAGGCGCACGATGTGAATCCTTAATGCGTACAGTTAATGACATAGCTGGAACTGAAAATGACAGAGGAGATATTAAAGGGCAGGTGTGAAAACCCACAAATACAAATACACACACCGACATGCACACACTCGTCACACTGTTCTCTTGTCACGCGCAGGCTTCAGCAGGTGTGTGCTGGTTCTGTATGTCACGACGCGCCACTACAACCTTCATGTCAAGATCAGTAGCTAACTGGGTTTTAGCACGTTGGATCTCTATTACAAGGCATTGTTCAATCTTGGTGGAGGAATTGCAAGTGCACACACAGCAGACGTCACAGATTGGTTGAGGTCATCATGCGCAGATGACTTGCGCCAGTAACTTTTTTTTTAAATCACGTTCAACACTACCACGTACTCATATGCAGATTCTTTGCTGTTGTGTACGTTTTACCCTTTCTTTTTGCTCCATCCTCCTGTCATATATGCTCCAACTAATTATACTCCTGCCCCCCCCTATTGACTCTCAGGCATCCAGCTCAGGAATAATCTTATCTCGAGAGAGAGCAGCCCAATGCACAGTACACTTGCCCAGTTGATTAAATGTGCACAGAAAGTGTGCGCGCATGTTTGTGCGCGCGTTTGCCGTTGCAGGTAATGAAAGTGCAAAGGGATGGGGCTCTATCACGGTGCCAACAGCCGTATGGGATTATTTTAAGTGTGTGATTAATGATTGTGGGAAAGGCTGCAAAGCTGTGTTTCACAAGCTGACCCTTATAATTGAGTTGCACTGAGAGCCATTTTTCAAATTCATTCATTCATTCATTCATTCATTCATTCATTCATTCGTCTATTTAATTTGTAAAAATGTATTTACACTAGGGGTGTCACGATTCGCCAACTCCACGATTCGATTTAAATTTCGATTTTGGGGTCACGATTCGATTTTTTTTTCGATTTTTTTTTTTTTTTTTTTTTCCGCTCCCCCACTTTATAACACAGAGGCATATGCTTCTGTAGGCTAAGGCTAGTCTATGATCATTGGTTCTATTCATTGTACAGTAAATCTTATTTCAAAAGATCGGCTACATATAGGTGATGCAATTTCCATATTATTTTTGTGTAAATTTATGTAATATATGATAATTGACATTAGGCAGGAATGATCAAATTCAAAGAATTTATTTACAATATAAAGTTAACCGTCTTGTTCTTACTGAAGTGTAAAATAAAAAATAAAAAAACAAAAACAAAAAGTCACAGTGGGTGCCTGCCATCTATTGACTGTTTTTGGTTACAACAGTGTGCTGTGCGTTCCTCTTAAAATAATGTGCAATGTGCAACAACAACAAAAAATATATTGTATCCAAAGTCATGGAACAAATACAGCCTGAACAAACTATATCCCAACATTTACAGTTGCTGGGCATACTGTAGCGTGGTTCAAGTACACTAATTAAATGTTTGAATCCAGCGTTTTCCAAGGCTGCAGGTCTGCTGCTATAAATAGACCTATGGATCTGGCGTTTCGCGCGAGCTGAAGTGTGTGGAAGTTTCACTGTAAATGAGGATGAAATAGTTGGTTGGACCGTTGTTTTCCCACTTCTAGTTGAATTTGATAAATCTAAATCTTTGTGATGCCTGCGTAAATGTCCCGTCATGTTTGTCGTGTTTCCCGTTGTTACGGCTGGCGGCTCGGGCCCGCCGCCGGCTCCGCTCCCCTAGTATGTATGTGTTTGTGTCGGCTGGTGCCCGTATAATGGTACTTCAGTTTGAATGCGCCAGCGCGACACTCTGATTGGAGGACTGTGCCAGCGCGACACTCCGATTGGACGACTGTGCCAGCGCGACACTCCGATTGGAGGACTGTGCCAGCGCGACACTCCGATTGGACGACTGTGCCAGCGCGACACTCCGATTGGACGACTGTGCCAGCGCGACACTCCGATTGGAGGACTGTGCCAGCGCGACACTCCGATTGGACGACTGTGCCAGCGCGACACTCCGATTGGACGACTGTGCCAGCGCGACGCTATTGTGTATCCGGTTATTGTTGTTTCTCCTCCGTTCTGTCAGTTCTGTCAAATGCGGTTATTATTTGTTCACCTTCCACTTTCACTCCCTTGTCAAACCCCTGCCTGAAATTTCAATTAAAACTACTCAGATGTTAAAGTCGACCCGTGTTTATCTACTCTATATTTTCTGTTATTGTGTTACTTCCCTTCCCCTTGACGAGCCGGGCGTAACACCGTGGCCGAGTACAGTACGCGCACATAGCATATCTTGCAACTGTGGTCTTTTTATCGACAACGTGAACGTTGTCGACATAACTCACCGGGAACGCAAAATGTTTCCAAACTGGTGACGAGAGAAGCGGGAGCGGCTTGAAGCACCATTGCTGTGTCTGTCCGCGCTTGCCATCATGACTGCAGGAGAAGTCAGCTAACAAGTGCCGTTAGCTAGTAGCTGAATGGGTGCGTCTCATTTGCTTTCCTGGGAGGTGGCGGTGGCGGCGGTGGCGGCGGGCGCGGGGGGGGGGGGCATCGAATCGTGTGTCCTCTCTCTATTTCGATGCTCGAAATCGTGACGTAATTTCGATCGATTTCGATAAAAAATCGAAATCGTGACACCCTTAATTTACACCAAATAATGTGGAACTGTTTTTTTTTTTTTTTCCCCCCAGTGTGGGGAATCACTGCATAACTCCCAAAGGATGTTATTACCATCTTAATTATAGACAATTATAGCACAAGATAGTGATTGTGGAATCACTAAGAACTTGTAGAACCTTACACTTTCAGCGTGCACCAAATTAACTAATACTTATCATATTATTCATTCTTAACTAAAATAATTAAGTAATATTAAAAAGCAATACCATTACTTAAGTAAATGTAGTAACTGTCACTCATTACTAACCACCTCTGAGCCGAGTACCAAAAGGGCTTTTCCACTTTTTGGCCGTGTTTTTCTTTTGTTGTAAGTTGTAATATCCCTGTAATGTCGGGAAAGGCCACAATTTCTATGGTGAAATACTGAAATGGATGATCATTATCATGACTTAAGATAGTTTTGAAATTGACGGATTTGATGTGGTGACCATTGCAGCTACTGGCAATTGTCTGCTATTGCCTTTTTATAAGAAACAGTTACAGTTGAATATTTTGCTAACTTATTGTAATGCTTTAATAGTACCTTTTAATCACACTGTTAATTTGGTTACAACAATTTACATTGCTTGTTACTTGAAGTAGCAGCATTATTGAGTTAGTAGCGCATAACTGTCATCACTGCTTCTGACTGCATAATCATTATCTCATTGAATTTGTCACATTTATATCGTTTAATCATTGTCCTTTTACCACATGATGGCAGAGTATTTATTGTATAAACAGCCTAACCCACCGCTCACACTTGTGCAGATTTTTTATGATGCGACCATAACAGCGGGTTACAGGCCGCCCACACACTAAAACCAAAGGAAGAACTGAACTCATTTATTCCAACAATGAACCAAGTATTATTTTTATGCTGTTACTGTCATCGCTGTTGCAATTTTTACGTCTTCAGCACAGAAACGGTGGGATTAAAATCACATTAGAAAGGTCCCCGCTCTTATGTTACACCTGAGAGTGTTTCAGATTTAGTGACGGCAAAACGGTCTCTTGGATAGACAGAAAGTATGTTCCTGGAGGTCAGCAGCAGTGTGGCCGACTGCAAGTCCAGCAGGGTGATTTGCAAAGGCATTAGTGTGCATTACGCCCTGAACTGGTTACTTAGCATGTATAATATACAATATATCTTTGTTCTATAGTGATGCTTCATTTCATTACATCTAGATAATTTGGAATGGTATTATTTTTGTATTATAGATTGTATTATATGCAGAAAGCCAGAAGTGAAGTCATTAGATCACTGTCAAGGAACCTCTAAGGACATATTGGAGTTAAAACTGATTTAACAGCTGTCGAGCTGGCTTTTCTATATAATGGAGGTGTACATCAGAGGGATAGATGCACCGCATATTGATCGATGCAGCTTAACACATCAAATTATATTTGTGTGTTTCTCTGCCAACACTATGGGCTACCTCTCAAGCCCATTGACACTTTTAAGCCCACGTAAGAGGTGAAACTGCATTTCTGTTAATGTGTTCAAGGCTTTTGAGATTGCGGTGAATTCTCACAGGCTGGACAAAGCTTAACGTTGTTACACAGCAATAGAGCCAGACATGAAATGAGACAGAAAGGAGCAAAATGTACTGAATCATGAACTATTTAGATCGATTTAAAGCAAACTGATTTCCCTCATGCTGAAGATGCTTAACAATTTTAGAATCGGGGGAAAAAAAATAAAGGTTATTGGACTCCCTTTACAAGTATAATTTATTATGGCATTAGTCTATGCTGAGCGCAATGTATCTATTAATCATGATAATTAATCAGATTTTATTGGTTGCATTGTAGATATGTTGTTCAAATAGCAACCTGGTTGGTACTTCTATGATTGTTCCTCACATCACACTGTACTTGGAGTAAATAGCGGTTTCCTCCAGTACTTTATTAGCCGCACTCACTTTCACAGTCGGTAAACAACAAATGGGAAACGCTGAAATTGTGGGACTGTTGGAATTGGCCTTCCGATAAGTAGCTATAGAATTTTCAAGACGTAAGCTGCGACAGGCTCCAACTCACGTGCGACCCTAATTGAATTGGACTGAAATGATGAAAATTACAATATTTAGTTATTGAGAGGCACCTACAGTTGTTGTCCTTTGAAATCCATAGCATATTAAACATGCCAGTTGTTTGGCTAACTTCTACATCTCCTTCCATAAGACTGAAATATGCTGGTTCACAGCGTATAGTGGACTAATGTCATGCTACGGTTTTCTATTTACTGTGCATGACTTGCCATGAGATCTGGCAATGTGCAAATTAGTTTGGAATTTCAATGTTGTTAGGCAAAAATACAGAATGTTGTGGCTCAGGCAATATGACCTGGTCCTTTGGTTGTTGTGTGTGTTTTAGCAATTTATTTGGTGCTGTGATGTAACGATAACAACCCACTTCATTGATTTAAGGAAAATAACGAATCAGAGTGGCTTGTCAGCAAATCAAATAACGCCAAGGAAAGCACTGGCCTCTTCGTTGTTTGACTATGAAATAATTATCCTGTGAAGATTCCAGATAAGAACAAGCCAGGAGTACTTCATTATTGCATTATTCTCGGGGGTGATTGCCCGTTTTACTTGAGTGGCTGTTAACAAAAGAGCTGTTCAATCAGTTTATCCAAGCTTTCATTTGCTGTTGTGTAATCTTTCACTAATGCGCGTTTGTGGCCAGCACGCTGTTCAAATTATCGCATCGATGTACCCGCATCCTTGTAATTTTTAGGTTATGACGCCAGAGACGGCTGATGTCTTGATTAAATGGACATGAAATGAGGCTGATGTCATGCTATTTTTGTTTTACCAACTCTGCCCTCTGTTCCTCACCCTCGGTTTGTCCTCTGCATCAGCGTCCCTCAATCCCTCATTTCTTATGTGGCGTGAAGAAGAGACAGTAGAGATCAACTACATTATTCACAGTTGATCTGAGGTTGGCTGGGTCACTCTTGCCACAGCTGCTTTTAGGAACGCCTTTACTGCGTTAGCGGCTTTGTGAAAGTGATGACGCCTTACTAATAGAGTCAATGTGACAGAGTGCCTTCAGTATAAGGTGGGGGCACATTATTTAAATGTCTTTATATTGTATTGCAGAATCTCGTTTGAGGGTTGGCACTGGGTCATGAAACCTTGTAGCCATTGTGGCTAAACAGTATAAAAATATCGGAGCCACACTTGCGTGTAGTTAGCCACAACACCACGTGTACGTTTGGCCACTGTCTTGTGACATTACAGATATTGTAACCCAAATAACTCAAAACACGCATCAGGGAGGATGTATGTTTTGTCGTCTTTGCATCGGTAATTTGAACTCCACATACTTTGAATTTGGAAAGTCTTCTTTTGTGTTGCCGGATAGTCTTTGAAAGCAAAAGCTGTAACAAACGGCATCACTGCAAGCAGTCTGTTGCTCCAAGTTTGCCATGTTGGTCATTGTTTTTCTTTTTTGTTTGTTTTATTGTTGTCGCATTTGTCTACTCTTCGTCATTAACATTGGATGTTGCTTGCATGGGGCACGTACCTACATACACACGTACAGTACATACAGAGAGAAAATGACAGCAAGCCTCACCATAAGACTCGTGATGTTTATGAGTCTCAAAAGAGGAGTCCATGTCAAGTCTCGAGTCATTAGTAGGGATGTAACGATAATGGTAATATTGTGATATTAAAACTACCACAATATTGTCGTCGTCATGTCATGATATTAAAAGCAACACATCTGTTAAAAAAAAAAAAAAAAAAAAGAGGTCCATTTCCATTTGTGCAGTTCTAGCATCCTCTGATGGTTATTTTTTTTTGTACAGTTTAATTTTCATTTGGGATGTTTTGGCCCTTCTATGTTTAAAATCTATGCTAATCGTCAGATGATCGTCGTATTATGCTTGTGAATTGAGTCAATATGTGGAGGAACTCAATGTGTTGTGCGTGCATTAGCAAGTAAGTGCCTCAATGTTAAGTGTTATTAGAGATAGTAGGTGGTTTATATGCATTGCTGTAATGTACAAAAGCACAATATTGTGCTTTTTATGTATTAATTCTTTTTTTTTTTTTCCAATATTGTGACCTTTTTTTAATATCGCCAACCTCCCCACAGTGTCGTGATAATATTGTATTGTGATGTTTGGATATCGTTACATCCCTAGTGGACGAGTAGTCGAGTTGCAAGTTTCAAACAATAACGACTTAAGTCTCTCACGAGTCCGACTCAGAGTTGCGAGTCACCATCTCTGTTTATTGTATACTGTATACTTGGGTAATACCGCCGCAGATGTTTCAGCAGTAAGCTGTAGTTTTTGCTTGCTTTTGCAATCTTTCTCATCATCTAAGGATGACCATGCTGGACCTAGAGGCATTTGTTGTATTGATCTCTACCAGAAACTGGCAGAGATCTGGACGGGTGCTGAGTTGGCGCATATTGAAATCTATTTCAGATGATTGCGTGGTCTTTCCCTTCTGACAGAATTTCACAGCACAGCTTCATGCCAGGTAAAGGTCATAGGGAAAGAGAGCAGCAAGCAATGCGAGTGTGGCGTGTTTAAATTTCCATCTGCAGGCTTCCAGCCCTGCTGCTTTAAAGCTTGTGAAAGAAAACAAATCAATCCATCCATCCATGTTCTATACCGCTTATCCCCTTTCGGGCCGTGGGTAACTGGAGCCAATCCCAGTCGGCAGGGAGAATATTTACTGTAGCAGTTCAGACACGAAGCAAGTGTCCCATCTGGTCTATCAGATGCTGCTGTGCTTATTGCTTTTCCTCAGCGTCTCTGCAGGCCATTGGACTGCCCATGACTTGTAAAACCAGCGACTTGTTTTGCTCGACAGCAGCCAACCAGCAACTAGCCATCAAACATGGACCTGCTATTCCATCTGTTTGAGATCAAATATGTATGTTGAAGTGTTATTTTCTTTCTCTATCTTCCAGTACCGCATTGGGCAGCTTTACATGATCAGCAAACACAGCCATGAACAGAGCGACCGAGGGGAAGGCGTGGAAGTTGTCCAGAACGAACCTTTTGAGGACCCCATGCACGGGCAGGGGCAGTTCACAGAAAAACGGGTCTACCTCAACAGGTCAGTCGCTTAACATCCCTTATAACTCAGTAACTGTTGCGTTACAGTTGTGTAGAACAATAGTTCTCAACCTTTTTTCTTCAGTGATGTACATCCCTTGCTATAACGCTGTTCACTTTTCACGGTCTTGCGCTTTCACAGATTTTTTTTGTGTCAAAATCACCCATTTTCATCCAAGGAACTTGCTGTCAACTGAAAAAAAAAAAGCTGAGCCGTGATTGGTTGTTACCCTGAGCAACTATGATGTCATTTTCAGTTGACAGCAAGTGGTAAAATGGCCACCGTCTCAAATGGATAAAAATATGGGTGGCTTTTGCGGCTTAATTCATATTCCACAAATTCCATATTAATCATAATACTGTATTTAGACTTTTTTTTAATTTTTTTTTATAAGGATACCCATTCCTCTAAAAAGTGTTCTAGCGGCTAAATGAGTTTTTGCATAATCCTACAAAAAGACCAATAATTAAGAAGATGGCTATTAAACACACATTTTAGTGAAACATTCTGTGATACAGTTGAATCCCTGAAGTCTAAACCAGTAAAGATGGAAAAGGAGAGAACAATGGCAGGAGGAGAGAAGAGAGGTGGACAAAAGAAGTTGCAGGCGACTCGCTGGAGCCCAATCACCTGTGTCAGCATCCACCATGCAGGGGTAGCATTAATGCTGACTCGACAGAGTGGTGCCCTGCAGCAGCAAAGTATAAGCTCAAGAAGTTGTTTCAATTCATGTACTGACAGTCAATATAATCCAAGTGGAAATTACTTCCAGTAGCAAAATATGTTCATCATTTGTTCCAAATCACCCTTTTTAATTTTTCTGTTCACTTCAAATCACTTCTTTAGCACTCAATGCTAGTTACCAGTAATCTTCTCAAAGAGCAGATTGAATGTTTGAGTTTGTGATTGCATTAAATGATGCCTTTTTAGTTTTTTGGAACACTTGTTTCCGTTCATGTTTTTCAAATGTTGTTTTTACCAGCCATGTTTAAAAAAAAAGAATTCGCCAGCCGCTCACTCAGCTTGAAGGCTTGGCCACACAGTTGCTGGCAGACATATTTAACAGAGTAAAGCAAGGGATGGGAGAAATCAACAGATGAAGGTGTAGGCGGCATGTCTGCCACTAGCACAGAGATGAAGAGAGAAATACTCGTGCATACGCTACATTTTATGTATCCTTATGTATCTTTATCCTACTTTTGATTACAGTCGGTGTCCTTGTCAAATCAGAGGAAGGTCAGATGGAAACATGCCACATTTGATACATTATCCATTATGTGGTCTTATATTGTGTGACTATTTCTGTGTATGTCTTCGAGCCGTTTTGGAATCCACACTTCTCTTTGGTTCCACTAATCTGTGCTGTGAGCAAGTAGAACAAGATGACTGCTTATATTACTGAAGCCATTTGAGCCTTAAGTCTGCTTCGGCAGCTCCTCACCGCTTTCTGTCTCTGCAGTAAACTTCCCAGCTGGGCTCGAGCAGTGGTTCCTAAAATTTTCTATGTGACCGAGAAGGCGTGGAACTACTACCCTTACACCATCACAGGTGAGCATGTCGCACAAATCAGCATCTGCTTTGGCTTTTACTGTCTTGAAGGTGACTTCCACGTGCACACTGAACATTTACACAACATTAGGTTTCATCTTACAGGAAGGGACAGTAATCAGCCGAATGTGCTCAAGTGGTGCTTACTTTGTGCGAGAGACATTTTACACTAGAGGCTGGTTGCCAGTCAACTGCAGGGCACACAAACAGCTATTCTTACTCGCATTTAGTGTTGTTCCGATACCGTTTTTTGGCTCCCGATACCCAGCTTTGCAGTATCGGCCGATACTGATACCACGATACTTAAGTTTTTTTTTTCCTCAACATGAAAAAGCTGTCCTGCCATTGGTTGAGAGCATTCAAGGGCCAATAGGATATCTCAGATCGGCATGCAGTGAACATGTCACATATCAGTGAATTTTGTGCACGAGCAAGACATAAGATGCTGCATCCAAAATCCTATATTAGCGTTGGAATTAATGGTATCGGCATGTTACTTGTGAGTAGTCACCGATACCGATACCACTGTTTTTATGCAGTATCGGCACCTCTGCCGATACCAGTATCGGTATCGGAACAACACTACTCGCATTCACACATTATTAAGAGTCATTCATTTATTGAGACACTCGGCTTATATGGTGCATCCCCAGTGCTACTATGAAGCTACACATTGCCAAGTATGTGCACACAGGGATATTTGATGCCCCTTAATGGGGGAAAAAAAAAGAAAACGTCTGTAGAAACGGTGCGCGCTGTATGCCATGCTGACATTTAACGACTAGATTGATGGTGACTCAGTGATCACATTGTAAGTCACACTTGTGCTGCCTGTGTTCCTCACTTTTCCTCATAGTGAAAACATGAACATGTAATCATGAAATTGTATTCCGCATACTGTTTATTCGTTCATACTATTAATTAAATGTGTTAAAGGGATACTTGACCCATTGAGCTATTTTTAGAAGTAAAAAATTAATATTTTATCCAGAATTAATTTGATAACTTCATTGTCATTCATGTACAATTAATACTTTTAAACACTATTTTTTTTTTCTCACTTGCTGTCGACTGAAGATGACATCACCTGTGCTGAGGTAACGACCAATCATGGTTCACCTGTTTTCTGGGTTTGGTCAGCAAACTGAGCCATAATTGGTCTTTGTCTACTTCATCTTCAGATTGACAGCAAGTGGGAAAAAATAGTTTTTTAAAGGTATTAATTGTACAATGAAAAATAATGAAGTTATCAAATTAATTCTGGACAAAATGTTAACTTTTTACTTCTGAAAATGGCTCAATGAGTCAAGTATCCCTTTAATATTTGAATGTATTTGGGAAGATGTGCGTGTTTAATTTTCTTTTGTTGTTGTTGTGCTTTTCTGGACATGACCTGATGTGTGTCCTCCACCTTATAGAATACACGGTAAGTATATTTCTTACCATTTTTGCATGTATCAAATTGCATCTGTCTTGTGCATGAAGGTAAAATAGAGAGAGAGAGATTTAGGCGATTTGTTATTATTATTGTTATTTTTGTCAGGTCGTCCTTAGAAGCATTTGAAGCTAAACACATCAGCTGCATTCAATTCATTTTTTTTTCTTTTTTTTAATGCACTTGCAAATAACTAATATACTGCCATCCCTTGAGCAGACTGACTCACCATTTTCTAGCATTTACTGTAACATTATTTTTGAAGTGATTCCATGCAGGGGGAAAAAATTGAATTTCGTCCTCAAAAATATCGTGATTCATGGTTGCAAAAATGACAAAGGGGTCATTGTCCCCCGTGATTAGAAGTATTGGAAGATTCACAGTATAATAATGGCCTTCACTTTGCTTCTGAATGTCTATTATGTAGATGACAAATGTCAACAGCATGAGTCATGCACGTTTATGGGATGGAAAAGAAAATGTTGACAAGTTAGTGACAGAATGCCTGATATTTGTTTTAGTGTGGGAAGAATTTGCCATGCATGTGTCAGTGTTGACACATCAAGGCTGAATTTGCTTTGTCAAGTGACTCTGTCCCTAAATGCGTTCAAGCTGAAGTTTACAGCTTCTTTGGCAGAATCTTCTCACCAGCACAATAAAGTTTTAAAGCAGCATTTGGCTTACGAGACACTTTTAAGTTGCAGTTCATAAACTAGACTTCAACTGAGAAACATGTTTAATAATGTATGTGTTGCTCTTTTTTTTTTTATTACAGTGCTCATTCCTTCCCAAGTTCTCCATTCACATAGAGACGAAATACGAGGACAACAAAGGCATCAATGATAACGTAAGTGCACCCTGAATTGAAAGTAGATAACACGATTGTAGATTGTAGAAGACTTGGCCACAGCATGAGCTATTTGTATTATTGAAGATCACTGCATGAGTTTTGAGTCTGCCAAAGACTTGTTGGCCTGCTCGCCCTTCTTTTTCCTGGTCCATGGTGCAAGGGAAGGGCAATAAGTATTTGTGGTCACTGGTCAGGAAGTGAGTGGCTATTAAAGTGAACTGGGTCCATTTGGAAAGGGTGCAGCACATCAAGAATTCCACATGCACTGGCCACAGGCAAATACAAGTACACAAACTTGTCTACTGTTGTGTAAATTAATGTTAATTCTGCAATCAGTATATTTCTGTTTTATAGCAGCAAAGTGGACAGTAGCAGCACACATGGATAAGAATATGAAAAAAGATTATCACCCATTTTCAATAACATCTTTTTTCATTCATTCAGTTAATTTCCTTCAATTTGTCACTTAGCATGGAGCAGAGAAGCATTCACATTTGGACTTATTGTTTGATAGATTTGATGGATGCATTTATTTATGGCTGCTTATAAACCCCATGTCATCCGATGACCCATGATTTTGGCCACCAATGCTAAAATCACTTGCATCTTCACTTGATCAGATCATGCAATTGTGGCCCTTGAAATGAAATGATTTCCGCAATAAATATATCTTCGGCATTTAATTGAGTTTTGTGTTTTCTGGCACAACTAAACAATCAATTTGGACTAAGTCTCAACTCAATTTTATAGATAAAGCAGTGTAAAACAAACATTTGCTGCATGCAAAGTGCTGTATGATCCATGGTACAAATCTCTCATCTTTCCTCTCCACTCCTTCATGTGTCTTTGCCTTGACATTTCTTAAGCACCACATCTTGCCCTCTCTTTATCCCTGTGTGCGCAAGCATGCTAACATATCACCCGTCTTATGCCACAAGTGCTCAAACACACTGTCAATCACACCCTTGAAGGCTAAGATAAAAAAATATTCCATGGAGAAAATGTTCACATTCAACATGGTGACAAAGTGCTGACATAACAGGAAGACATGCAGCTGCTCTTAATGATATCAACAGCACAAATAGAAGCACTCTTCAACTCAGAAAGTTGAGGAAAAACAACAACTTGGACTACTAATGGACTGAATGTTTTAGAACAGTAGTGTCAAATGTTTTGGCGACCAGGACTCCTTACAGGGGAGTTAATTTTCCAAGGACCCCTTATAATGAACCACTGTACATACCAGTGCACCCATAAATGCAAAAAAACAAATAAATAAAATAAATAAATAATAATAATAACAACAATAAAATAAATACATTTTAAAAAATTACCTGCTGCAATATTTTCTAAAATAAAGAACGTAAAAAATAAATACATAAATAAAATACAAATAAAAATGTGATTATTTATTGTGATTTATTTTGTGGACCACAATCTCCAGTTCATGGACCCTCGGTGCTCAGCTACCCCAGTTTGAGAACCTGTTCATATTCAAGAACTGCTGATGTGGCTCTTAGGCAAAGCAGAGCACCCTCAACTAGGACACCACATTGTGCAAACCTGTTCTTCACTCCGACATCTATGGTGCATGCACTTAGATGCCACTGCATGAGTGTCTCTTGTGTGTTTGTGTATAATAATGTGACATTCTACTATAATCTTCCCCTGGAGGGATACCGAAGGATTAATGCTGTGCCTCAAAAGATTAAGATGATGAACAGCATAATGCTGACAAAATTCCTAAGCAGTAGTGATGACAACAAATATCCTGTTTTTACTCCAATGTTTATTTCATATAGTGGAACCGTAAAGGTTGTTCTACGTTTTGTTCTGGGTCATTTTCCGGGGTACACAGGAAGACCCTTGTGTGGACGTTAGACTTTTGAGATATATTGACATATTGTGTGGCATCGTGCAGGGGAGAGGTTTGGCCTCACGGCCTAGAAAATCGCATGAATGACTATTTATTGTAGGACTCTTGCATTTGTCTTTACACTGAATCTTTTAGTGGTTTTATTGTTGCAGTCCATCAGTGTATAACACAGTAAGGCATTGTGAAGAAATAGACATGGATATGGTGCCCCCTATTGGGTTTGTCAGGTGCTACAAAATAATCATACATTCCAGCCTTGATCCTTTCTCGAGACAATTTTGAGTTGTTGTGTCATCATATTCCCTCATCTCAAACTGAAGTATTTGTTTGAACAGATCTTTGACTCGGAGTTGAAGGACCAGGAGAGGGAGGTGTGTTTTGTCGACATTGCTTACGATGACATCCCTGACCGCTACTATAAGGAGTCAGAGGTGAGGTCTGTCGTGTCTTGTGTCTGTTGAGTGTCATCAGAATCTTCTGGCTGGAATTGACACAAAGGAAGTGATTTTTAAAAAAAAAAAAAAAACTGTGAGAAAATGTGTTAGTGACATGAAAAGAATTCACCATTTTCATTGTTTACGTTTTGAAAATGTTTAATCTCTTCAATCTTAGTGGCCATTTTTGATCATTAAGTATTCTAATCAACTATACATTTAAAAACTTAAAATATGACTCTTGAGATAATTTCGATCTGCCTTTATAGAAACAATAACATTTTCTATGTGAATCTAATCTATTAATCAATCTCTGTGAGGGAGTTTTCTATCTGCTAGCAAGTTTTGAATCAAGCGTCACTCTTCCTCCACTTCATGTCTAAAGGACTAAAGCCACAGTCTTCACTAAGGGTTTAGCGTGAATGAGTCGTGCAATGTACGAACTCGCACATTGAGCAAGTCGATCTTAGCCACAGCTTACTTTGTTAGCATGAATATTCATGTTAGTGTTGCAAAACACTAAATATTACAGACAGTATGTCTATTCTTGTTTTGTCTTGAGAGCTGTCTAATTAAAATAAAATTTAGAGTCATAAGATGGGGCCAGAGAGAGGGATTATTTTTCAAAAGATCATTTCATAATGTTCTACTCTCATGTTGTACAGTTTCCACCAGGGACAGTTGAGTACCAATACAAGATATCTGTGCCGATACCAGCCTTATTGTAAGATATCTGTACTTGTGATAGTGGCCATTTTACTTAAGGAACTAGAAATTATAGAACAATAGAAAATTGTCATTAAATTCATGCATTTTTAAGAAAAAAATGCTATACTATTTTGGGATATATATGTCTCTTTTTTTTAAATTAATGAAATGATCTGCAATTGTTTTTTTTTTTTTTTTTTTTTTTTTTGGGGGGGGGGGTGGTAATATGTACTCTACTGGTATGGCTATTTGGTATCCATATTGTTGAAAAGTGGTATTGAACATCCGTAGTTTTAACATATATGACAGTTTGTTGTTTTGAAAACGGACAATTTTCCTTTAAAGACAACATCTTACAATGATTTACCATTGGTATTTCTAGCTGTAAGATACAAATTCTAAACATAAATGTACTCTAAGTACAAAGTTGGCCTAATTTTGGTCTTAACTCTCCTGACATAAACCCGCACATATGACAAACTGTTTTGTGTAAATGTGCTCTAATTTTATATATATATATATATATATATATATATATAGCATCTTATTTTTTAATGTGATAAAAAGCGAGTGAAAAATATAGTAATTAACTTGAAAATTTAAATAAGTCAGCATTAAAGTCTTCCTTACAGTGACTTACAATTTAAAAAAAAATATTAAAATGCTTTGTAATCATATATCAGACTTTAAGCACTCCCTCGCCCTCTGTTGTATTGAACATAGCACACGTGTGTATTTGCGTGTGTTTGTCATGCACCAATGCAGGACTTGCGATACTTCAAGTCTGAGAAAACGTCGCGGGGGATGCTTCAGGAGGGATGGAGGGACACGCAGCATCCCATCATGTGCTCGTACAAACTGGTCACAGTCAAGTTTGAGGTGTGGGGTCTGCAGACGCGTGTGGAGCAGTTTGTGCACAAGGTCAGAAAGGAATATTTTGTCAAATTTGGTTTTGTAGTAATTGTGCTAACATGGAAGTAGGTATTAAAAACACAGCTTTTTGGTGGCAAAAATGAATAATGCAAATATGCTAACCTGATTGTATAAGAATCAAATCCGCTTACCATCCAAAGTGACAACAAAACCACATAAATACACTGTAGTTGTTTTATTAAAGCTGATTGTGCATATACTTTACATATGCTGCAAATGCTGCAAGATTTTCAGCTCTGAAATATGTAAACTTGAAGAATAACGAGTGAATTTTGCACAACATTACTCAACCACTGTTTGTGTGTTTGACTGTTTGTGTGTTGCAGGTGATTCGGGATGTGTTGCTGCTTGGACACAGGCAGGCCTTTGCTTGGGTGGATGAGTGGATTGGTGGGTACATCAGGCTACACAATGTCTTTTAGTCTTTTCTATGATTATGATTGCGCTTCTAGATTTCATGCACACAACATAGACAGAAGTATTGGTAAAGAGAAATACTCATGATATAATATTGTGAACCAGCTAATGTGTCCCACTGGACGTTTTCTGGATTTTCTCATGAGTTCCAGTACCCAACTGGATGAATTTACAATTAGTGTATATGCTCATTCCAGTGGGAGAAACTAACTGAATTGACATGAGATTTAATTAGTTATCAAACAGGGGCCTGAGTATGACCCTTTTTTGTCCTCATTAATTCTTCCTCTTCTGAAACATTTTTTAAGACGTCTACTGTGGGAATAGTAAGATCATCTTGGAATTATTCATCCATAAGTCTGGAAGCTATTATGGCCATATAGGGGACAAAAATTATAGTTGTTGTGGGTGTAATAGCTTTTTATGTCCCAATATTTGTTTTTCACCATATAATGTTTGATAATAGGCATCTGTACTGTGAATATTGAATAACTGTTAATGTTGTTGTGCATGTACATTCACCTTACCTGCACCCCCCACATGTTAACTACCAGCCCTGCAACTCCCTAACTGCATTGATCCTTTTGGAATGACTTTGAACACTTAAGTCTGCAGTGCTTGTGCATTCTCCACTCACCTAAAAGCTTCTTTCCCTCACTGTTAATCCTAACATATGGATTTGTTTTGCCTGGAGAATTTTCAAACCCATCCCAGCTTTCATCCTGGACTTGAAATCTTCTGTCCGGCACTTCTTTGGGATGCTTGTCTTTTTACGCACTTGTCCTCTGATTAAAGCTTTCTGCGCATCCTGAAATGCATTTTTGCCACTTTCATCCACCCCTACCCGAACCGGAGTGCCTTTTGAGAGGAGTTACCAGTTTTTTCTTCCAGATATGACTTTGGATGACGTGCGGAATTACGAGAGAAAAATGCATGAGAAAACCAACATTAAGGTTTGCCATGAACAGGCAGAACATTCCACAACAAATCCATCTTCACTGGATGCCATAGAGATCCATGACAAAGCAAGTGTATGTGACATTTTCATTCTTTTTTTTTTCTCTCCATCTCTCCTATTTTTCCTCATTTTGAAACTTTTATATGTGATGACCTTTATGGGTGCCACAATTGCTTTTATTCTTACAAAGGAAAGATTTGTTTTCCGCTTGGGAACATCCAACTAGAAGTAGGCTGCACAAAATCCAATTACAAAAAGAAACAAAATTTGTTCTGTGTCGCTTCTTATCATTTCGTTTTAACCAACCACCTTATTGTTATCACTTAATCTCTCCTCAACCCAGACATGACAATGGATGAGGTGAGAGAATTTGAGCGGACAATCCAGGAGGCCACCAACCAGAAGATCGGGATGTTCCCCCCGTCCATCTCCATCAGTGAGACCCCACTGTCCTCCTGTTCCCTCACGGGGCCCGCCAGCGCCCCCTCCACTCCGCTGTGCACCGATGCGCCCGATTCCCTCTCAGTCTCCAAGGACCGGCCCCGCAAAAAGTCAGCTCCAGAAACCCTGACCCTTCCTGAGCCGTCTTCAAGCGGTGTGCAGCAGGGATCCGCTACCGGCCCACTTCCTTCTTTGACTCATCTTCAGTCTTCAACATCGCCTTCCTCCAGCTCCGATCTTGCTGAGATGGGAGAACAGTAGATGGACCTCTCTGAATGTCTTCCCCGCACTTTTGTGGTCTGCCCAGAATCCCTTTGAGTTTCGTCTAACCTCCAAAGATAGGTGGCCAAATATTCACACTCCTTCGGCATTCCTAATGAGAGTTCGTCAGGCTCCAGCTATAGATAAATAAACCCATGTGACTTTAGGGTACATTTGCACGACAATGATCTATTAGTTTTCTTTGTGTGTTTTCAACATTCACAGCGCTATTTTTGGCATGCTAGGCCAGTTCCATGCACTGCTTCTCATCTTAAAGCGCATCGCACACTTGACTGGAGCAGTGTTATCAAGCTCATTATCTTGAGCCATACATTCATATACACGCACAATCATTACAATCTGCTTATTGTTATTTAGAATGTAACATATTATTAGATGAGCGTTTTTCAGCGTTGATAATGTGATGTGAACAATGCTGCGACGGTTTGAGACACAATTTTGCATTTTTCCTAGTAAAAAATTTTGTTTTAAGAACACCCATTTCGTTGAGTGGAGGTTCTTTTCATTTGACATTCCCTTTATTTTCCTTAGTTGGTATTATTAGAATAAATAGATGCCTTATACTAGCGCCACATAGACACTGATTTCCTTTTGTATATAGTCACAACTCAAAGTGCAGTAGCACAGATGTTCACATTTGACTTCACATCAGAAAGGCTGCACAGTTATGTCATGCTATGTTCTCTACAGAATCATCATTTCATTTAATTCAATACATAAAGGATCACAAGATCAGTGTTCATACCTCAGGTCTCCCCCTCTACTTACAGATGTCACTGTTAACATTACTCTCCTTACCTGTTGCAAAACAGCCACGTTTTATATTACAACATAGCCTATATCTTTGAGTACTGAACCCTCGGAATGTTTACAATCATAAAATATTTGCCTATGCGTAGTAAAGCCATTAAGTACAGTGGCAATCTTGGCATGACAGCATAACCATAACCGAACTTGTGGTCAGTATGTTTGCTTGGATGGCTTGTGTGGCATACAGTGCTGTACAAAACTATTGCTTTAGCAACTTTATATTGATCATACAGAACTATTGTGTCATGCAATAGACCTCTATAACGGCTGAATATGTTAAAGGCACGGTCTTCATTTTTCACTGAGGAAAATGCACTAAATAAATACAGGATGTATACCCATGAACTCCTTCTCAATCTACACCTCTGGGCTTCTGTTAATGTGTGGTGGTGATTTTTCCTAATGCCTGTATTTTGCCGTTTTGTGTTTGTGTTGTCAACAGCTGTGGACTGACAGTTGTTTACCTCTCCAGCCAATCGCAGAGCGGAGGGTGGCGGGGGGCGTCACAGACGTGGCTGGGCGAATTTGTTGGCTGCATGATGTCACTCCCGCGGCAACTCTATAGCACGCACGGTTATTTTTTTCACTCACTCACTCACTCACTCACTCACTCACTCGCTCAAAAAAATAAAATAAATAAATAAAAATCCGTGCGTGCACGTCAAGTTACCGCGGGAGTGACGTCATGCAGCCGACAAATTCGCCCGGCCCCGTCTGCAGACAGTGAGTGACACGCCCCCCGCCACACCCCCGCTCTCGATTGGCTGGAGGGGTAAACAACTGTCTGTCCACAGAAACGTCCCGCTGTTGACAAAACAAACACAAAATGGCAAAATACAGGTTGGGGCGGGTGGGGGATTAGGAAAAAAATCACCACCACACATTAACAGAAGCCCAGAGGTGTAGATTGAGAAGGAGTTAATGGGTGTAAATCTTGTATTTATATAGTGCATTTTCCTGAATGAAAACGGAAGACCGTGCCTTTAACAAAAGTTAAAAAAACAAAACAAAAACATCATGGTGTGTCATGTTTTTTTGTCCATCTGTTAGACACCAGGCTACTTCCTGGTTGCCAGGCGACAGGTGCATTCATGTCACAATGGTGACAGTAATCTATATGCACCTTTATTTTGAATCTCACCAACATTTTATGGCTTCCTTCCTTGGTCCATATAGCATCGCTTCATAAAATCTTTGGGAATCGTTTTTATTTGTTTTGTTTAATCCTGCTAACTGTACCAGTTTTTCCTAAATGAAAATGACTGTTGTGAAAGAGGTCGTTAAAACAACAATAAGTGGTGGTTTTTGTACAGTACTGTAAAAGTGATCTGATTTCATCAAAACACTTTGATGTATTGCGGAGGGGGGGCAGCTTTTACTCACTGTAATATATCCAAGTGCACAGTGGAGGGGAGGGCCCATCAAACCTCTATGGGCGGGGCATGTGCATCAAGCTTACTTGAGTGTGTGCTTTGTTTGCAGAATGGACACTTTTGCCTAATAACTACATTGGTGTTGTCCGACGAATGATTCTCTATTACCATGAAGTGGTCAATATATTGTCTCTACCCGATGAAAACTATGTACAGTATCCATTTGTACAGATAAAAAACAAACAAACAAAAAACTTTCTGAATAAACATAAACTTAAAATGTAAAGATACCTACTTTTCAATGAATAGAGACAATATGAAAAATCAAACGGTATTATTTCATGGGAATTATTCAATAGTTCTGATGAAGTGCTTCTATATGCTGCATGGAACGTTCCTAACTTCTGTATATTACAAGAAGGATATTTGTATATGCAGTTATCAGACTGATTGCCTCACTGCATTTGATGAAATTCTATGAAAAAGTGAATGCCTCAATGCTAACATTTTATATTGAAGACTTTTTGAGTGCGATGTAAGCATGCCAGAGAATCTAGGCCTACAAACTACTTCAACTCAGTGCCTCTGCATGCCACAATTGCATTGCCACTAATACATGTAATCCAATATCAGCAGTTAAACTTTACAACATTTTCACAGCTTTTGTTGACCTGTTTTCTACCACAGTTGTTGAGATTGGAAATGACAATTTGGTAGGAAATCATTAAAAAAAATAAAAATAAATACCGTAAGCACCATACAGTGAACTGGACTACTTGTGTGAACGCATCTGCCTCACCCAAAACGGTGAACATGCCAGGACACAAAAGTCTGTTTACTGTTATTTGTGCTCTACTTTGTATATGAAATCCTACTAGATTCCCTTGTAGCTGAGCTTCGACATGCAGTTATGCCCAAAATGATTCTAACCCTAATAACATTAGAAGTGAATTTGCATGTGTTCAAGACCTCCTGTCTGAAAAATGACACAAGAAAGTAGCACATGATGAAGTGTCTGTTTTTTAATTCCTTTTGAAAATAATACATCTCTCACAATTTTTACGTTTTGCGACATTTCTAAAGAGCCAGCTACCTGTCAGCATAATACAGAGCATTCTAATTATACATTTTGAACATTCCGTATACCTGTATTAAATGATAATGAATACTTTTCGTAATGCAATGTCCTACATTGTTTTTCCACCTTCTTGTGTCCACTGGGGGAAAAAAATATCTGACAAAAACAAATCTGATCTGTTTTAGCTAAGTTTGTCCAAAGGTATAAATCATTTTGGGTTTAACTGGGTAATGGCAAAATGAAGCTTCATGAAGTATAAATATAAAGGCTAGTACAAGGGAGTGCCATCTAGAAGAGTTTGAAAAAAAAAAAAAAAAGTATGTATCACAAGTGCTTCATGAAGCTTCATTTATCCATCACTAGTTTAACTGCAAGTGTCAGGGCTAACTTGTTATTCAATGTATGGAACTGAATTGTTTTTGACTCCTTCATCCATTTAGGTATTGCTTCCATTTGTTTTGATTCCCCTGCACATTTAAGTATCGCTTTTGAACTTGACATCCCGCGTGCATTTTGCACATTCCGGTTTTGTTTGAGAATGGAACAATTTGTTCTATTAGTCTCGTTAGTGACATGAGCCTTCTTGTGGTCTTACTTGGCATACAATCTCTTTAATATTCTGTACAGTTTCTGACTTGCTTTTGTTTAAAAAAAAAAAAAAAAAAAGTAATTTGTTTATCATTAACTGTAGCTTTTGTCTTCTAGTCATGTTATATACCTTTTGTATAGAATACACAGACAACTCTGGTGTTTACCATCTCTCTTGTCAGGGATATATTTGATCTATCATGGGCTGTTACAATAAAATTAAAAAAAGTCAATTTCCAGCTATGTAACACGGTGTACTCTGTTTAAAAGAGTACTAATGTAAATACTGTTATCATTAGTTAGTATAGGAAGTTTCTTTCATTGAATCTTCAAAGATGCTTCACTGTTGTAACTAAAAGTCTTCAAATAGACAGAAGGTTCTTCTTACCGTGATATGGTTGGCAGCTTCATGAGACGTGTCTGTATCGAAGAAGGAATTATTGTTTATGATAAATGGTGTTTTATTTTGTTTCAATTGAGTAATGGTAGTGGTGCACATCATACAATAGTAGCTGTTTTCTTTTTTGGTATAATTTGTGAAAGGGTTTCTTTTTAGTGAGGTGTTTGACCTCTTAGTTGTGTTCTGCAGACAGAATAGTGAATGTGCTTTGATTTTTTTCCTCCCCCTATTTTCATGTGGCTGCACTTGAAGGATAAAGTCATTTTGGAGGACCAAGCGTTTTTTTCTCATTTTTTTTCTGCTGCACTTTGCATTCGTGCTGACCTGACAATTGGGACCTGTTCCACATGGTAAAAGCTGTAAATGAATCAACCACTTTGTATCTTCTTGTTCTATGGAAGCCCATTCCCGCCAGTAAAAAAAAAATAAATAAACTGTCATGATTTGTGAAGTTTGCCCCAAAAAGTGTTGATCTGATAGTTGCTGAGTTCTTCCACTTTGACAATTGTATCTGTTATATTTCACTGGGTTCATTATTATAATTATTGTTTTCCTATTCAGAGCAAGACAAATAAAACAAAAAAGTAACTTTCATTCCATTGTTCTGTCTTTTATTTACATTTTGCTGCTTCAATTTAAAGGCAGGGTCTTCCGTTTTCACTCAGGAAAATGCACTATATAAATACAGGATGTATACCCATGAACTCCTTCTCAGTCTACACCTCTGGGCTTCTGTAACCACAGCTGCCAGTTTTTTTTCCCCTGTAAAAACAGATTTTTTATTTAAATGTACTGATTAATAATTACCAGGTCTACAGTATATCGATTTTAAATGAACATACCGGTAATACATTTAGTTTAACCTTTATATTCGCATGTTTTTTTTTTTATTTTACTTATTTTTACTGTAAATATTCACATCTCTAATGTGAATTTGTAAAATGCATGTTTCTTTTGGCATAAACAAAATGTATCAAAGAACCTACTGACAAAAATTATTATAACACTGCTATGATAATGCAAGCTAACATCATTTCACTGATCAAAACATAGGTTTGAGTGGAAAAATGGACCACACCGGCCGGATGTTCCATTTAAAGGTGGGATCATTGTGGAAGTGAATTCTAAGCTAGTCATTAAAACATTGAGGCAAACAATATCAAGAACGGCGACATTTGGCATATATGCATTTATTATTGATAGATTGATGACAAATTGACAAAAGAGATTGCTACTCGGATTGCCAGGCATTTGGTGGGTGTGGCAGCTGCCACGCTGTTGTCACCAGGTCAACTGTTGCCCATTTACAGAGATATATTCACATTTAGATTTAAAACTTACACGTCCCATACCACCTTTAACTCATTCACTGCCTTTGACAAGTATACTTGTCAATTGTATTTTTTAGAGCGGTGCTAAATGGGGGCGAATCTGAGCATGCTCCACTGTAAATATCAAACTTGGAACTTTACTGATGCCCAACCACCGGTAGATGACATCATTGCCCCATTTTATAGGAAATAAACACAGTTTCAGAGTCCATGGGAGAAATGGCTGTATTTTGGCAAACCTACATTTTTCTGCTGTCAATTATAAAAGAACGGGACGGGACAAAAAGTAGGGAGTCTATTCTGTTATTTGGTAGATTCGGTTTATATATAATTATTGAATGGAATATCACGTGAGTATTGGAAATGTAAAAATATTCTATAATGACTGGCAGTGAATGAGTTAATTTTTCTCCCTCAAAAAAAAAAAAAAAAAAAGATCATTTAATGGTAAAAGGTCTTAACCAGAGACATCAGTTCTAATATAATGTCTTTTCATTCAATAATCAATGAGTTAGTTGAAGTAACAATTACACAACTGAACTATAAGCAATAATGATGTACTTTCCCCACACCAAATCAATACACAATATTTGATTCATTTGATTGCCTTACAGATAAACTAGCTAAAATCAGGATACACCTGCTAAGAGTAGAGGCTATTGCTGCAACTGATATACAGTGTTCCCCCACCTGTTCACTGTTTTTTGTTTTTGTTTTGAACTATTCTCTGTTTATCACTATGGAAACCTCCCCTATTTGCCGTTTTGTGCTCAGGCCATCATGCTGTATTTTTATGATCTACGCGGGTCATGAATATTAAGTGCCGTGTAGCTCCTGGCCAGGTGCAGCGCACAAGTTGCTAATTTTTGCATGCCGTAGATGCCGGGACGTAGCATCGCTCATGATTGGTCCGTTCGATGGCGTACTCGGTTTTGTTTTTCTTTTTTGGGGGGAGGGAAGGACAAAGTTTAAAAAAATATTTTTGAACGTTTCTGGGTTTGAATGAGTTAATAATGGGGGAACACTGTAATCTTGTACATCACGTTCATCTCCAAAGTATGAGTGACACAACAGTCATCCAGAGACACTGTGATGTGTGAAATGTGTGCCCTCCACTGTCCGGGGAGTCGGGGTTCTCATTTTCTGTAATCACAGGTGTGACCGTTGTTGTGGTCGTTGTTGTGACCGTCGTCGATTCCATGGTGGATTCTCCGGCCTGGCCACTGCAAATGGCCTCATTTCCCTCCTTGTCCACAGCAGACAGCTCCACTATGTCATCACAGCAGGAAGCCTCGTAGGAGGCTATAGTGATGTTCTGGCCCCCTGGCCCGACCACTGTGGTCGTGTTGAGGGTGCCGTTCCCTTCGCGGATGGTGATGTTGTCTAAGCCCACCCCATCGATGCCGTCAGTCACGTTTACCACAAACACCCATTGAGAGGAGTCGCAAGACTCTGAAGAGGATGGACAGTCCGTGGATGTGCTGCCCTGCTGGCACACTGGCGGGAGAACATCGGCCATCTGGAGACAGAAAGCAAATGAACAAGCTCAAGCGGGTGGAAACATGAGAACAGTCCAGAAAAATGTGACAGCAACCGGTTCCTTGAGAAAAAGATATTGACCCCAAAACTTTCAGGAACTGTTAAAAGATAACATCAACAAAGTAGAGATCAATTGCATCTTCGGTTTCCACCTCAGTCGTAGTGGATTCTCTGGTTTGGCCTCTGCAAATGGCCTCATTTCCCGCCTTGTCCACAGCAGACAGCTCCACTATGTCATCACAGCAGGACGTCTCGTAGGAGGCTATAGTGATGTTCTGGCCCCCTGGCCCGACCACTGTGGTTGTGTTGAGGGTGCCGTTCCCTACGCGGATGGTGATGTTGTCGATGCCCACCCCATCCATGCCGTCAGTCACGTTAACCACAAACACCCACTGAGAGGAGTTACAAGACTCTGAAGAGGATGGACAGTCCATGGATGTGTTGCCCTCCTGGCACACTGGCGGGAGAACATCGGCCATCTGGAGACAGAAAGCAAATGAACAAGCTCAAGCGGATGGAAAAATGAGAACAGTCCAGGAAAATGTGACAGCAACCGGTTCCTTGGGAAAAAGATATTGACTACCAAAACTTTCAGTAACTACTAAAAGATAACATCAACAAAGTAGAGATCAATTGCATCTTCGTTTTCCACCTCAATCGTAGTGGATTCTCCGTTCTGGCCTCTGCAAATGGCCTCATTTCCTGCCTTGTCCACCACAGACAGCTCCACTATGTCATCACAGCAGGACGCCTCGTAGGAGGCTATGGTGATGTTCTGGCCCCCTGGTCCGACCACTGTGGTCGTGTTGAGGGTGCCGTTCCCTTCGCGGATGGTGATGTTGTCTAAGCCCACCCCATCGATGCCGTCAGTCACATTGACCACAAACATCCACTGAGAGGAGTTACAAGACGTTGGAGAGGATGGACAGTCCATGGATGTGTTGCCCTCCTGGCACACTGGAGGGAGAACGTCGGCCATCTGGAGACAGAAAGCAAATGAACAAGCTCAAGCGGGTGGAAACATGAGAACAGTCCAGGAAAATGTGACAGCAACCGGTTCCTTGGGAAAAAGATATTGACCCCAAAACTCTCAGGAAATGTTCAAAGATAGCATGCGAGATTTGAATCCTTTAAAATTTTCACAAGTTTTGAAATCAGCCTCAACTTTGACGAACCCATTGAGATTACATTGCATCTTCTGAGGCATTATCAGACAAAGTTTGGTTCTTTTGTTGTTGCGCCTTGTGATATTTGTATGTCATGTTACCGCAGTGAGAATTTTGATTTAATAATATTTAGGGGTGTCAGGTGATTAAAAGTTGTATACGTTATTAGTTTTATTAGTAATTAATTCAAGAACGAGTGTAATATTTATTTGTGTTGTTCCTTCCTCTGCCACTAGATGGCATAATTGCATTTGTAAGACTGGTGATAGTCGGTGCAGTTTTCTTTTCACATTAAGAGTTATCCAATTTTAACATGAAGTAACTTTTGCACATTTTTAAAATTGTAAAATACAACTTTACCCAAGTCTCCACAAATTTATGCATTATTATTAAATTTATTACTGCTAAATTTTGACGTTGACGTGTCTTCTGTGTTGTGACTGAAATTCCCCTACGACAGGCTTTCCAAGTAAGGGGCGGTCATTCATCGCACGTTAAAAAAAATTAGTTTTTTCCAATTGCTAATACACAAAAATGACTTGCATAGCACAATTATTTAAACTGGCACACAGAGAGCAAGACCTCTTCTCTAGTCGCCAAACCTCACATTTTCTGCTTTGCACATATTTTCCAATTCAAAATGGCACTTTTTAAATGCACTGAACACGATTCACCTGCATAAGACACAACAATCTGGCATGAGGTCACATGTTTGCATTTGCAACACACTGCCATTCAAAATGACAACGTATTGCCATTGCTTTTTCAGGCCAGCAGGAAATGGAGCTTTTCATCCAACCGCTAACAAGGAAAACTACTTAGAAACTCTTTCTTACAACAACAACAATTTAAAAAACAAACAAATCTTAAATTAAATTAGCTCCATTACTCTTCTCTTACCTCAGCAACTGAAAACCGAAGGACAACAAAGTTGAGATCAGTTGCATTATCATTTTCCACCTCAGTCGTAAGTGTCACATCAGTTCCAGATGTCACATTTTCAGGAGCGGTTAGGCGCACCGTGAAGTTAGCTTTGCCTCCACTGCCTTCTTCAACTGTGACAGACATTGGCGATGACAAATCAAAGCCGCGGTCATTGGTAGCGCGTACTGTCAGTACAGTACTGGCGTCCTCTGTCGCATTTGCAGTCTCGTCAGGGAATCCTCGGGTCGTTACGGTGACAGTGAAAGGTATTGAGATGGTAGAGCCTGGTTCGATGTTGGTGGTGTTGACTTGAGCCTGGGAGAGTGGGACAGCTAGTTTAGATTTTGTTCATAGCTCATAGCTTTTGTTCAGTAAACACTGTGATTTAAGTGAATGTTTTCGTTTGGTTGGCTTGCAAACTATGTATCATAGTTGAACATGCACATACGTATATGTCTGATGTGCAACAAACCAATCCGTGTCCAAATCGCTGAAGAATTCAGTTTGGCAAAAGTGAGTATCCGCCACAATTTGGTCGACAATTTAAGCTCACCGTCACAATGATGTTAGAAGTCCTGATTTGAGTAGAGTCCTGCCTCTGGAAGATCCTTTGAGTTGATGGTGATGAGCTGTTGTCTTGTAGTTCTCCTCTCAATCGAACTACAAAGACACCTGCTGGAATCTCATTGAAGCTCACCAGGAAGTTAGTTGCTCCGAATGACTGAAGGAAAGGACAAGACCAACTATAATGGTACATCAAGGTTTGCAAGTTGGCTAAATTGTTGCCATCACGAACAATTTGTAAAGTACACTAGAAAAAGAGAATTGTTGAGGCAATTTAAGATTACAAATGGAATTGTTGACCATGTTGTTTAATGATTGGATAAAATTAATCCAAAGTGAATATCCATCCATCCATTTTCTACCGCTTAATCCC
Organism: Festucalex cinctus; assembly: GCF_051991245.1. Taxonomy (NCBI): domain Eukaryota; kingdom Metazoa; phylum Chordata; class Actinopteri; order Syngnathiformes; family Syngnathidae; genus Festucalex; species Festucalex cinctus. Next base: position 14,713,936 of record NC_135416.1, read on the forward strand.
GGGTCGGGTCGCGAGGACAGCAGCTTTAGCAGGGAAGCCCAGACTTCCCTCTCCCCAGCCACTTCAACCAGCTCCTCCGGTGGGATCTCAATCCGTTCCCAGGCCAACCGAAACACATAGTTTCTCCACCATGTCCTGCCTGTGGGACATGCCCAGAACACCTCTCCAGGGAGGCGTCCAGGAGGCATCCGAACCAGATGCCTGAGCCACCTCAACTGGTTCCTCTCAATGTGAAAGAACAGCAGCTCAACACTGAGTCCCTCCCGGATGGCCGAGCTTCTCACCTTATCTCTAAGGGAGACCCCGAATACCCTGCGGAGGAAACTTATTTTGGCCACTTGTATCTGGGATCTTGTTCTTTTGGCCACGACCCACAGATCATGACCATAGGTGAGGGCAGGAATGTAGATCGACAATTAAATTGAGAGCTTTGCTTTTCGACTCAGCTCCTTCTTCATCACAACGGACCGATACAGTGTCCGCATCACTGCAGACGCTCCACCAATCCGCCTGTAGATCTCCCGCTCCATCCTGCCCTCACTCGTGAACAAGACCCCAAGAAACTTAAACTCCCCCACTTGGGGCAGGATCTCATCGCCTACCCGGGCAGGGCACTCCACCCATTTCCGACTGAGGACCATGGTCTCGGATTTGGAGGTGATGATTTTCATCCCAACCGCTTTGCACTTGGCTGTGAATCTCCCCAGCGAAAGTTGGAGATCATGGCTTGAAGAAGCCAACAGCACCACATCATCCGCAAAAAGCAGTGATGCAATGTTGAGGCCACCAAATCGGATCCCCTCAACCCCTCGGCTGCACCTAGAAATAGTTATGAACAGAATCGGTGACAAAGGGCAACCTTGGCGGAGTCCAACAATCACTAGAACAGAATCCGACAATGCGGACCAAACTCGAACACCGGTCGTACAAGGATTGAACAGCCCCCAGAGGTTACATCCAAAGTAAATATATTAAGTTTAATTTATTATGAGTTTATTAAGGGGCGGCACGGTGTTTACTGGTTAGCACGTCCGCCCCCCAGTTCTGAGGACTCCGGGTCGAGTCCAGGTTCCGGCCTTCCTAGGTGGAGTTTGCATGTTCTCCCCGTGCCCACGTGGGTCTTCTCCGGGTACTCCGGTCTCCTCCCACATTCCAAAGACATGCATGGCAGGTTAATTGGGCGCTCCGAATTGTCCCCAGCTGTGCTTGTGAGTGTGGATGGTGTTCGTCTCTGTGTGCCTTGCGATTGGCTGGCGACCAGTCCAAGGTGTACCCCGCCTACTGCTCAAAGCCAGCTGAGATAGGCTCCAGCACCCCCCGCGACCCTTGTGAAGAAGAAGCGGTCAAGAAAATGGATGAGTTTATTAAACTTATTATAGTCACTTGAATTAAGTTAATCCAAAGTGAATATATTATATTTAAAGAAGGGATAATTAATTAACTATACTATTAAATAACTTTGGATTAACTTAATTCAAACGTGTTACCAACTGAAGCATTTTTTTGAAGTTGGACAGCAATTCAATTTGCAATCTTAAATTGGTTCATCAATTCTCATGTAAAGATGATGTTTTATGTTTCATATAGTAAATATTTCCTGGGTAGGTTGTGCTAAACTGAGTTCCATTAATCACCCAAAAATAAATAAATCTATAAATAAATAAATAAATAAATAAATAAATATACATTTCTGCGCTAACTGCAAAAGCCATGGTAAAATACAGTGATATCTTTTTAGGGTAGTTGTATGCTTTTTGATGTTGGTTGGGCACTGGCGGATTATTCTCTTTAATTGATGGCTGAGATTCTCTGTTTTTATAATACTATACAATGCAACATGCCTGCAGTGTTCCGTTGACCTCTGTGGGGCCTGTGCTGTCATACAACATGACCTCTGTTAGATTTACACTGTCACTTCCTGTTACGGTGAGAAAGATGGTGGCATTATCCCCTGCAAGTTAGCACAAGAGAGACAAATGTCACTTTTACAATGAAAATATTACATCATCAAAATGAACACAAGACATCACTCGTGGCTGGACACTGGTGCCTCATCCCCAACTAGCACATGTAATACATATAGCATTTGCATTTGCATGGAGACGCTTCTGAGTTACATGTCAATTAGTGCGTGGGTCTGCGCACTTTTAATGGTGCTTCATACACCCCACATCAGTCAGTCACTGCTATATTATTTGACACCCATCTGCTTTGTTATACACACGTGCTAAATACATGCAGCTACATTATTCTTACTTGTAAATGCAAGTAAAATACACTGTCAAGCCCTGTGAGTGTGGGCATTGAATGTTAATAACTGAGAGCAAAGAATGTGATGTTGAAAGAGAAGAAGCGTGTTTGACCCGAAAGAGGACGTCCTTCCTTCAGAAAGATGTCTCCAACGAATACTTCACTTTCTTCCACAAGGTTATTGATGAAGTCCACTGGACTTTGCCCTAATGTCAGCATTGGTTAAAAAAAAATATTTACAATGGTCAATATAGTTAGTTACAGTACATGAAATCTTTTGGGTGTCACCGTCAGTGCTATCCTTCTACTGACCTGTAACCTTAACTGAGTAGAGATCATCAAAGTCTACATTGATTTCCCACAGACCAGTTTGGCTGTCATTGTTGAGCCTCAGTTGTTGTAGGTTACCTGCCACGCTCAAAGATCCAAGAGGACCATCTAACTCACTGGAGTTCTGAGTTACGCCTGAAAAGGTGGGAAAAGGACAAAAGTGAACGCGAGGAAAGTGACATGGCTGTCGGTTGGTTCAAACAAAAAGATGACCACAATACCGGTGGAGCTGGTGAGATTAAATCTGAGAGCTGAATTTCCTGTGATGGAGACGATTGTGTTCCTTAGTGAACTATCAATAATAAATGAGAACTTTTCAGGCTTGCTGCTCACTTCTTGAAAAACTGTCACCTGAAAAACATAGAATTGTATTGATCCAGATTCTGTACTATACTCTATGTACGTGCATGTCCAGAGATGGGAAGTACTTCATTACTGTACTTGAGTAGTTTTTTAGTATGGTACTTTGTATTTTACTGAGTACATATTTGTTTGACTACTTTTTACTTGTATCTGTTATATTTTAACATCACATTCTACTCAATACATTTTTAAAATAGATAAATAATGTTAAACCTGGGGAAAAAAAAAAAAAAAGTTGCCATCTGTTTTCTGGCTCCGCCAATCGTTGAAGCGTTACACCCGGTCCCTAACATCCAGTTTGTGATTGGCTGTCACGCTATAACATGAGATGTAATAGACTTACTATTTACTATAAATGCCAACCAAACATTCAAACTATGAGGTAATATAAATTCATTCTTACCCTGGTATGTACAATATATTTGTGTAAGATACATATAAAGTCATGAAAAAAAAAAAATATATCAATACAGAGGTGGGCATTCCGTCAGTATTGACGGAAAGTCCATTTTGTTGACAATTGACGAAAAACTTTGACAAATTGACAAACTTGACGGAAGCGGGTTTTCATCCGTCAATGTAATTGTCAATCCGTCAATAAATTCAGCAATCCGTCAATGACGGACGTCCCATGTTGGTGACGAATTGACGACGACGGAACATTGATGGACGCCCACGTCGAATGGCAGAAACATATATATTTTTTTGTAACACATTTTATCTTAGAAAACATGAGGGTGAAAAATATTTATCTTTTTTTGCCTTGCAATTTGGCACCCCCTCCACTAGGTGGGGCCAAAGGCGACCACCTAGTTCGCCTATGCCCAGCTGACGAACCTTATATGATGTCCTAAAATGTCCTTTTCACTTTAATAGCCATCAGACATGATGTTGAGAAAGAAACATCTGGTAAAAATATTTTTTTACTTTTCCTCAAGTACATTTCAGAGCCTGTAGTGTTTTTTTTTGTTGTTTTTTTTTTGTTTTTGTTTTTTAACAAATGTAATTGTAATTTTACTCTAGTACAGAATGTCAGTACTTTTACCAACTTTGTATGTGTTTGTCCTCTTATATTACCATTGCGCCTTCTGTGGAATCCTCGATAATACTTGTAACCAAAGGGAGCGCTCCCTGGCTGACCTCAATGGTCTGACCTCCAGATGTTATGGCAATGTCACGGTACAGCTGAGCATCTGCTTGGGTCACAACTCTTTTGCGCCGACTGGACAGGACGTCTGTCAGCAGGAATGTGACCTGAAAAGTTCAGCAGACAGTTTGTACCCCTATTTCTTCATTTTATAGGATTCTTCTTTCTATAAGGCAAGGCAAGGCAAGTTTATTTGTATAGCACATTTCATACACAAGGCAACTCAATGTGCTTTACACAAGGAAAGACAACACATAAGCATCAAGAAACAGTAGTTAACATTCAGAGGAAAAAAAAATAAAATAAAAATAGGTTACAAAATTTACTAAAAGACTATAAGACAGAAAAGTGAAGAGTTCAAATTCTAATCTGAGTTTTGTGGATTTGGCCAGGCTGCGTGAGGTCTGTACATGCTCTGTCTTGACGAAAATGTGTTGTGACGTCGTCATTTTCGCACTTTAAATTGGTGGTTGGGGTCTTCCCAAGCACACGTCTATGGGGGGAGAACTGGTTTTAAAAGTTCTTGAAACTTGGGTTGCTTCAATAAAAACTGTAAAACAATTATAACTACTGTGCTAAATGAGGAATGAACTCTGTCTTGACGAATAATATGACCAATCCCTGTGCTCCACAGCTTTAACAGGGCTGATCTGATTAATGGAGTGGGGCATGTAAATGGCAGATCGGAATGGACAACGTCACATGTAAAAAGGTGACCACAGATCTTCGGAATTGGAATGACAAAAGAGTCTCCATAATGTGTAAAACCAGCCAATATTTTGGGGCTTATAATCAGGGTGCTTAACACCCACCAACTCACCTGCGGGTTAAGATTCATTTACCAGCCAGTTTGGTAATCGTTTCGGTCAGACATATTGGGACTTCAAGTCTCAAGAATTAATTGAAACGTGACAGTTCTGATGGAAAGCAGGGAAGTGAGAGATGAGAACAAACGTTTACAATTTAACATGTACTTTTGGTTGGATTTTTAAAGCTCCAGTGTGTAGTCCTTAGTGCCATCTCGTGGTCAAAGAATAGGATTTAGAAGCACATACGATGATGAACACTATGGTGGCTCAGACAGACCAAACTTCGCAAGCCTACCACAAATTCCTATTTTGCGTGAGCAAATGAGCAGCTTGGCGAGAAACGGCGATTTGGCAGGCGTTGTGAAGCTTGGCGAAGATCGAGCGAGCCGAAATTAGCTGGAGCAGCTAACGAGAGTGGCTAGCGGAAGTTAGTTGGAGCCGTAGGCTGGAGTGGCTAACGAGCGGCTAGTGGGAGGAGCTAGAAAAAAAAAGTTTGTAAAAGCTTGCGAGAGCAAAGCAGAAGGTGACAATTAAGCGACGAGAGCTCGAATTACGGCACCAGCTGTGTTAGGGTAAGCGGCGGTCGACCCATTGGGTCCGACTTTCGATGCCATGGTGAATGAACCACCATGGCTAACTATTTACCAATTTTATCTAGTTGAAAGTGATAATTTTATAAGCATCATTGGCATGACGCTCTCATTAGCTCTTGCATACTGCAACTCAGTGCTGGCAAGCTTGGATATGACTTTTAGGAAAACATTTAAAAAAATAAAAAATACTCACCACAGACTTGGTGTTCTCAATTAGAGCAATGACGGTGCTCTTCAAGTGCGCATCTTTTGCTGGCGCATCAGTGAAGACAAAAATATCTGATGAGGGCGGCGCAGCAGTCAGGGCAAGCTGTTAAAACAGTGCCAAATACAGTCCATTGCATTATGACAAGGGCTCAGTTTTCATCTGACTTGAATGAAAAGCCACTTTCTTCAGCGGGAGCTTGATTATGTGTCACCGTATTTAGTGAATTGTTTCCAAAAGAGAAATGTTTATTTTATCACCTGGAGTCCAGACAAGCTCAACTCTGGGTTGTCACCTCCTCCGGTGGCAGTCAGAGCATTGATCCTGTCTTTGAATAGATCAGCATCCGACGTCACTAGGAGCGGTCCAAAACCTGCGGATAGCAACGTTCTATTATTCTATGTTCCATATGAAATATACACACACACACGCACACATTTCATAATGTCGCTTGTAAAACAATTTGGAGCACTGTGTGTCCCAGTATTGACTTACACCAGGTTGTATTATATGATTAATTATGATTAATTAATCCATCCATCCATTTTCTACCGCTTGTCCGGTGTCGGGTTGGGGGGCAGCAAGGGGGCAGAACCTCTCCCCAGCCACTTCATCTAGCTTCTCCGGGGTTATCCCAACGCGTTCCCAGGCCAGCCGAGAGACAATAGCTGTTTTTCCACCAACAAGCCCAGGAACTTTGAGTTCTGGGTAAACGGGGTTCTTTGTTGTAAAAGTTCAGCAGGGAATTTAGAATTGTGTTTCCACACCTTCACGGCAGTCTTAGAGTTCTCGGTAATTAATTCAAAGGAGTTTGATTGAGTCAGGCCAATGTAAAAACAAAGCCCCCAAATTTGACCAATCAGCCGTGGTCATTGCAGCCCGCCCCCTCAAAGTTCCTGCCTGGCTCAGCAAGACCCTGCTACTGAGATAGTACTTGGATGGCCTCTGGGGAATTTAATTACCCTGGTAATTGTTGTTGGAAAAATGCAAGAACTGAATTTTACCAAGGTAAACTCAAAAGTTCTCCAAAAGTTCCAGCGGTGGAAAAACGCCTATAAATAGTCTCTCCAGCGTGTCCTGGGTCATCCCCGTGACACCTCTCCAGGAAATCATCTAGGAGGCATCCGAACCCGATGCCCGAGCCACCTCAACTGACTCCTCTCGGTACAGATGAGCAGCAGCTCAACACTGAGTCCCTCCCGGTGTCATGTTTTGGTTTGGTGGGGGTGGGTTTTTGTCTTTTGGTCGTTTGTCATGTGTTCCTTGTTTCCTCCCTTGTCCCGTTATGTCAAACCACGTCCACCTGAGTGTTTCTTCCCTTCCCAGTGTATCCACCAATCAGCTTCCCCTGCCACTTGTGTCTTGCCCAGCTGTGTCTAGTCATTGTCATTAGCCTGTGTGTATTTAGTTCCCTGTTTTCCGTTTGGTTCTTGTGGAGTCATAGTATCTGTTGTGCCTGTTCATGTTCATGTCCTTGTTTTCCTTGCCACGCCTTGTGTTTGTTTTTGATCGAGTTAAGTTTTCCCATAGTACCTTGTTTATAGTTTTGTTAATTAAATACTTTTTTTTTACCTGCATCCCTGCCTTGCCCGGTTTTTTGTTGCCTCCTGCATTTGGGTCCTGCCTCCAACACCCCACCGTCGTGACAGAATGACTCCACCAGAACTGGACCCAGCGGGGGCAAGGGTGGAATGGGAGCCCGGGGCGAAGAAGGCGCTTGAGTCCTGCGACCGAGCCATTGCCGGGCTAAAAGAGGTACTGGCTAGGCTCCGTGGCGTCGGGAGTGACGGGTCAGACAGGCCTCAAGTCCCTGGGCCTCGTCTGCTGCGACCTCTCGCTCCTGAATCTCATCTGCTCCAGCCTCTCGTTCCTTTGTGTCGTCTGCTGCGGCCTCTCGCTCCTGAACCTCGTCTGCTGGAGCTTCTCGCTCCTGAACCTCGTCTGCTGGAGCCTCTCGCTCCTGAACCTCGTCTGCTGGAGCCTCTCGCTCCTGAACCTCGTCTGCTGGAGCCTCTCGCTCCTGAACCTCGTCTGCTGGAGCCTCTCGCTCCTGAACCTCGTCTGCTGGAGCCTCTCGCTCCTGAACCTCGTCTGCTGGAGCCTCTCGCTCCTGAACCTCGTCTGCTGGAGCCTCTCGCTCCTGAACCTCGTCTGCTGGAGCCTCTCGCTCCTGAACCTCGTCTGCTGGAGCCTCTCGCTCCTGAACCTCGTCTGCTGGAGCCTCTCGCTCCTGAACCTCGTCTGCTGGAGCCTCTCGCTCCTGAACCTCGTCTGCTGCAACCTCTCGCCCCTGAGCCTCGCCGGGCGCCGCCCAAAGTCCGGGAGCCTCGCCGGGCGCCGCCCAAGGTCCGGGAGCCTCGCCGGGCGCCGCCCAAAGTCCGGGAGCCTCGCCGGGCGCCGCCCAAAGACCCGGAGCCTCGCCGGGCGCCGCCCAAAGTCCGGGAGCCTCGCCAGGCGCCGCCCAAAGTCCGGGAGCCTCGCCGGGCGCCGCCCAAAGTCCGGGAGCCTCGCCGGGCGCCGCCCAAAGTCCGGGAGCCTCGCCGGGCGCCGCCCAAAGTCCGGGAGCCTCGCCGGGCGCCGCCCAAAGTCCGGGAGCCTCGCCGGGCGCCGCCCAAAGTCCGGGAGCCTCGCCGGGCGCCGCCCAAAGTCCGGGAGCCTCGCCGGGCGCCTCCCAAAGTTCCGGAGCCTCGCCGGGCGCCTCCCAAAGTTCCGGAGCCTCGCCGGGCGCCTCCCAAAGTTCCGGAGCCTCGCCGGGCGCCTCCCAAAGTTCCGGAGCCTCGCCGGGCGCCTCCCAAAGTTCCGGAGCCTCGCCGGGCGCCTCCCAAAGTTCCGGAGACTCGCCGGGCGCCTCCCAAAGTTCCGGAACCTCGCCGGGCGCCTCCCAAAGTTCCGGAACCTCGCCAGGCATCGCTCAAAGTCCCGGCGGCGCAAGCCCTGCGGCTGCCTTCACCTCTCGTGGGGCGTCGAGGACGCCCTCCTGACTGGCCCCGCTGGGACTCTCTTGTCGGGCGTCGAGGACGCCCTCCTGAACTGCTTTTTGTCTGGGACGGCTGGGGGGGCCGTGTGCCCTCCTCCGTGCCCCCTTCCGCCCGCCCTTGTTTTTGGACTTTTTATGTTGGACGTCTGGGAGCCGTCCCTTGAGGGGGGGGTTATGTCATGTTTTGGTTTGGTGGGGGTGGGTTTTTGTCTTTTGGTCGTTTGTCATGTGTTCCTTGTTTCCTCCCTTGTCCCGTTATGTCAAACCACGTCCACCTGAGTGTTTCTTCCCTTCCCAGTGTATCCACCAATCAGCTTCCCCTGCCACTTGTGTCTTGCCCAGCTGTGTCTAGTCATTGTCATTAGCCTGTGTGTATTTAGTTCCCTGTTTTCCGTTTGGTTCTTGTGGAGTCATAGTATCTGTTGTGCCTGTTCATGTTCATGTCCTTGTTTTCCTTGCCACGCCTTGTGTTTGTTTTTGATCGAGTTAAGTTTTCCCATAGTACCTTGTTTATAGTTTTGTTAATTAAATACTTTTTTTTTACCTGCATCCCTGCCTTGCCCGGTTTTTTGTTGCCTCCTGCATTTGGGTCCTGCCACCAACACCCCACTCCGTGACACCCGGATGGCCGAGCTTCTCACCTTATCTCTAAGGGAGACCCCGGATACCCTGCGGAGGAAACTTATTTTGGCCACTTGTATCTGGAATCTTGTTTTTTCGGTCATGACCCACAGCTTATGACCATAGGTGATGGCAGGAATGTAGATCGACCAGTAAATCGAGAGCTTCGCCTTTTGGCTCAGCTCCATCTTCACCACAATGGACCGATTCAGAGTCCGCATCATTGAAGACGCTGCACCAATCCTCCTGGCGATCTGCCACTCCCTCCTGCCCTCACTCATGAACAAGACCCCAACATACTTGAACTCTTCCATGGTCTCAGATTTAGTGGTGCTGCTCTTCATGCCCACCGCTTCACACTTTGCTGCGAACTGCTCCAACGAGAGTTGTTGATCCCGGCTTGATAAAGCTAACAGCACCACATCATCTGCAAAAAGCAGAGATGCAACGCCGAGGCCACCAAACCGAACTCCCTCAACGCTTCGGCTGTGACGAGAAATTCTGTCCATAAAAGTTATATGAACAGAATCGCAACAAGGGGCAACCTTGGAGGAGTCCAATCCTCATTGGAAACGAATACGACTTACTGCCGGCAATGCGGACCAAACTCTGACTCCGGTCGTACAGGGACGGAACAAACCCGTATCAGGGGCCTCGGTACCGCACACTCCAGAAGCACCCCACACAGTGACAGGACTCCCTGAGGGACCTGGCTGAACGCCTTCTCCTAATCCAAAAAACACATGGAGACTGGTTCGGCAAACTCCCATGCACCCTCGAGGACCCTGCCGAGAGTCTGGAGCTGGTCCACTGTTCCACGGCCGGGAGGAAAACCACAATGCTCCTCCTGAGTCCAGAGCGACTTATCGTTCGGAAAATACGTTAAGTATCATTGAATGAGATTATTTATCAAGAAAATCTGTGATTGTTAGGTGAGAAAATTTTCCAAAATTGGGACACGGAATGTACCTTAAGTTATATTTTTAAACCCGTAGAGGCGACGTGCCAAATTCTGTGACCACGCAGTGTAAGTGGGTGCGTCGCCTACCTGGATCATTGAAAGGAACCAATATGTAGGACGGCGGTTCCCGCAAGGTTCCCCTCCTGCGGTCGATTATTTCAAAAGCAACTCTCTTGGCTTCAGCTATCTCATCAAACATACTGCCTGTGGTGTCGATGACGTAACACAGCACAGCGGCCTGGAAGAGGCCCATCAGTCTGCAAGAATACAAGAGAGATGATGACGATCGTTCAACAGATAAGAAGTGTATGTAAAGTAGTATAATCACAATACCTGCATTGCTAAAAAAAAAAAAAAGTTTAGAAAAAGAATACACCAGAGCACAGTATTATTTTAAATCTACCCACCCCAGTTGGGTCTCCCAGACTTCCCTCACCCGAGCAACTTCAACTTGGCAAAGCCTTCTCTGGATTTTTTTCATGCACCACTCAGCAACTAAAAACAATCTCAAAGTTCACCAGAAGCAAGCTCCAAGCTTTTTGGGGCAGAAAGGGTGGTTGAGGGGCGATTTGCAACTCCGAGGTTGTAGAATGCCTTTCCTGACCTCCTGAGGTCCTCTAAAGCCCGTATCCCACTAACAGGCAAACATTTGCAAGGGTAGCCGCCAATATTTATTTTTTGTCAATATTTATACATACATTTCAATGGTCGCAAACAGCTTAGCGTGTTGATGTCTTGAAAATGTTCGAAATTTTGTGGCGACAACAAAAGCTGTGTGGCGTAAATTGGGTCAATTAATTATTACATTGAATTCTTGGTTGATTCATTAATTGGAAGAGACTCAATCTTGAGCTCGGCTTTTTTTTTTATTTTATTTTTTTTTAATGTATTATGTGAATGTTTGTTTTCTAATCTACTTGTGAATTTAAAACGAAGCAAAACTCTTTAATAATTTAATATATAGAAGGAAGTAACAAGGAAAATGGATAAAATAAAGATAACACAAATAAACTAAAGAGGAATGGTCTTAAATGAGGATGGAATTTCCCTAATCAGGCAAATAAAGGTGTGTGGAAAATTACCAATTTGAGCCGATTTGAAAGGGAGACTGAGGAATGATCAGATTAAATTTCTGATCCCATCCATGGCAAGATTCTGAGGTCAAGATTCAATCAATTTGAACACAAATAACATTAACATAACCCAAGGTTTACAACTATTAATACCTTAAGTGTATTGAAGAAAAGGTAAGTGGGGAATATGCCCACACGCATGAAACACCTTCACAGTAGTGGAGACATGCCAGTGGGTGGGTTCAAATCCCGGTTGGAAAATGTTTTTTTTGGCCAAACTTCGATTTCAGAAAAAGTCAATGTCCAGTAATGTAAAATGCAGTTTATTAAATGTCATTTGACCAATTTCGTTAAAATGTCAAAATAAGACCTGGGACATTTATCATTCATCTACAAATGATTATTTATAATTTTCACTTAATTTATCTTTAATTATCCTTCGTTTAACACACATTATATTGAATGCATTTAATTTAATATTCAATGCAAAATTCACTGGCATTCAGCAAGACTTCCTTCAATACAATTTCACAATTTCAATGACAACAGCAAGTCCACTGTGGCTCAGTGGCTTGTGTAGTGGACCATGGACTGTGGTTGAAGTTTTCTTTTTTTTCCCCATTTATCATTCAACTACAATTAATAATTAGCAATTTTCACATAACTTATCTTTCAATTTATTCACAAGCATTGCACACACATTTAAATATTAACATTTAGCTTTGAACATTCCCACACACTTTCTGCAGAAATTACATGTGTAGTTGTGTTTATAAAATAAAACATTAAAAAAATATTTGAAAACAAGTCCTGGCCACACGACAAACTTCTCAATGAGCAGTGTGTATTAATATCGGGATGCAGTGTTTGCAGGCAAGACAGGCTGCGTCCAAAGCCCACAGAGCGCGTGGCAAATAATAATAATAATAATAATAATAATAATAATAATAATAATAATAAAAATAATAATAATAAGTACACTGTAAGCCTCTTTATTGTATTTTATTCTCATATTGCTTTTATATGTTATATGCTTTTATAATCTGTAATAAATTACAGATTATAATTACAGACTTTAATAAGACGTGCACGCGGAGGACTTCGACATGATACTAGAAAGTTGAAAAATGTTTAACTTTGGTCTTCTACTCCTTCTTTGATGGTTTTACATTTAATTGCTCGTTTGTCCACCAGATGGGAAAAAACAGAAGACAACTTGTCTCAAATATGCTAAATACAAGCGAAACAATTTCATTGAAACACTGATACCAACCGTTTTTCCTATTCTGATCAATCGATTTGACCTTCAAACCTTTGAAAGGTCTCTTACCGTAGGAAGTTCTTGTCTCCTTCAGTTACTCTGATGTCCTCCAGAAGCTCCATAGTAGCAGCGACAGCCAAATCGGCTGCTTGAAAGTGAAGTGAGCCATGATCGGAACCAATTTGGTCCTTATTGATGCCTCCGGTTGGTTCAGTCCTACTCGTCTGGTCTGCCAAGCCTCCATGGCTGCATTTGCCTTGGACCAAAAACAAGTATGTAAGCCGACATTTGGAGGTGACAGATTTTGCACGATGAACGAGCTCAGAAAATCTGAAAATCAAGGAAAAGTCAGTTTATTTCAATAATTTGTTTCAAAAACTGAAACTTGCATGTTACATTTGTTCACCACAACGAAATGTTGGCCTTAATTTCTGAAAAGTGTAATGCCCAATTCACACTGACTGCGGAGCGGATGCGGAACGGTTTGGGTACGGCATCCGTACGGATTGCATTTAACACCGAGTGGGGTATGTGAGATGTATGTGTCCGGGGAAAAAAAACAAAACAGCGTGAGTGATAGCGCAAGCACGAGAATCAAAGCAGTGCATTAAATATATACTACGGAAATAATTCATTTGTTTTAGTTGAAAATATCCATGACAAAAGAAAATGAAAACAGTTTTAAAATATTTTCATTTGCAATAATTTATGCACCGGCATCGTAACAGGTATGGTGGTCACGTGATATGCAACAAGGAGAAAGTAGTGAGCTGGCTGTCCAAATTGCCAAAGAGAATGAGGGCATTATATATTCGGAAAAAAAAAAATCTTCATTCCTCACGGTTACCTTGCGGTTTTTCTGAGGAGAAGGTGCTGAAGTAGCCTGACGTTAGAAGCTTATCCACCAGCACATTAGGCAAAATATTGTCATCACAGTTGTCTTCATCACAGTTTCTACAGGTGGGAGTATTTGGGCCTGCAAACAAATAAAGAAAATGTCAGAAATATCACATCCTAAAATTCACTGACAATGATTGGAAGAAATGTAAATCAGTTTTGAATCGTCTTTATCTATTTATATGTTGACATTTATAATTTCCCAATTTCTAGTGTGGGGCAAGTTGTCGACAGTAACTCAGCCCATAATGATGATGTTCAAAAACCCTTTTTAACTCATTTTCTGCCAGTACATTAAAAAAAATGGATATTTGACGTCTATAGACGTCAGTGGCAGTGAATGAGTTAATGGAAAGATGTGGAAATTGCAACTGGTTGTCACAGAGCTGAGGTTTTCTTGGTGACGGCAACAAACACAGCCAGCACGCAGACTACACTCAGGGACACAATCCACTTGTTCATTCACGCCTTTAGCACCTAACGGTAGTTTGGTTGTTTTGTTGTCTGTTTTATTGATTGTGTCTTTGTTGTTTAATTTTTGTAATTGCCTTTTATGGAAAACATCCTTGGGTTTCTGAAAGATGCTTACATAACATAAGGTTAGTAAAGTATTATTAGTGTTGTTGTTATTATTATGATTATTGTCGTTGTTGTTGTTGTTGTTGTTGTTGTTGTTGTATGTTTAAAAAAAAATCAGGTTAGGACATTTTCCACCAACACAGACCCAGTGGCATTGTATCTCAAGGTAGGTGCTACATACAGTAGAATTAATATATAGAGGCGCTGTGGACAAGTTTAAAAATACTGTAATAAGTACATTGTTATAAGTACATGCTCAAAGGCGGAGATGATAGCTTGGAAGTGGGCGGGTAGTATCCTACCTGCCAGATTCTCAAGGGGTTGGCCGGATGAGATCAAAACGTTGTAAGGAACTGCGTTTCCCAACTCTACCCAGTTACTGTGGCTGTAGAAGTCCTTGGAATATAAAATGTCACATCTTATGTGCACGCACTTATTGCATTTATTGTTGTTTGTCACAGAAAGTAGTGTAATAGAAAGTAAGAAAGAAAGGATGTAAATAGTCATCATTAAGCCAAGGTTAAGAATTTTATAAATATATATAACATATCTAGTCTGACCCCTTGTTCTTTGTATACTTTGACCTGTTTCACACCGTCATTAATAATAGGTTAATTAATATAATGAAAGAGCAAATAAGATGTAATTTTTCCACATTAATAAAATTGCACTTGCCAACCAACTGACGCTTATCGCTGAGGTCGGGCCCAAAACTTGTACACTACCTCCAAAATAGTCACGATTCAGGACAACCCCAAAATTTTTCCATGACAAATGCTGTGCATCAAGGTTCACCAATTCCGGTCCTCAAGGTCCGGCATCCTGCAGGTTTGAGATGTTTCCGCCCACTAGCACACCTGATTCATATAATCAGCTCATTAGCATGCCTGACAACGATCCTGATCTTTAGTATCAGGTGTGTTGGTAGGCGGAAATATCTAAAACCTGCAGGACTCCAGACCTCGAGAACCGGAATTGGTGAAGCCTGCTGTATATTATGCACAACGTTTATCCATTCTTACACAGTTGGTTAGTCCACCATTAACCATTTGTTAACCAAGGCTTGTTTTAAAGATGGTGGAGGGCCCACCGGTGGGTCCTCGTAACGGTTTAATATGCCCCAAATAGCTCAGACATTTCTGTGGTTTGACAAACTTATTGCTGATTTATGTATACTTATTGTGCTTTATTGTTGAACCTTTTTTTTTTTAAACACAGCAATTTTTCACACATTTTCCAGTCAGTTCCAAAACACCTCTTCACACCATTTCTTAATATCTGTTTTTATTTTGAATTTTTGGTGGATTGGCCATCAGGAATTTATATCCTTTCAGTCTCATGTAACTTTTCCCCCCCAATGTCAAGCCAAGTTTCTGATATGCCAATTATGGTGAATTTTTTTTAGTCAAATGCTCTTGATTTTTGAGAATCAACATTGCTTGCTTCTTGCGTCTCACCTCCAAAACTACACTACTTCAGTATTCACCATTATCAACAAAATTATCTTTGAACTCACCTGTAGAGTGTGAAGTATCATTCCAAGGATCCTTTGGCCTCTGAGAAACCTCCCCTCTCTCACACTGTTCTTCACTTCAGACAAACCTTATCAGTACAATACAAAAGAAAGGGTAAGTTATAGCCAAAACTTTCTATTATTTCTGTATGTGCTTTTTTTTTTTATTTCAGTTTATTCCAACAACAATATTCTGCTGCAGCAGGAAAGTACAGAAAGATTGAATCAACACAATTTTCCTTCCTCAACATTTATCTGTCTGAGTTCAATTGATTGGCTAATAAATGTCTTTGTTTCAATGAAAATAAGAATGATACAGAATACGCCAGTCATGCGTAATTGGTCTGTCTGTATGACAAATACGTTCTGAGTTCTGACAGTACCGTGCTACTGAAGCAAAAGCCTACGGGAACCAAAAGAATAGTATCAGACAGACAACAGACCCATTATTCTAAAAAACAGGATTAAAAAAAGAAAAAAAAAGACACAATTTCATTTAAACACCCATTTTATTTATTTTATGTACCGTATTTTCCGCACTATAAGGCGCACCTCTAAAATCCTTCGATTTTTTCCAAAGCTGCCCATGCGCCTTATAATCCAGTGCGCCTTAAATATGGATCAATATTGAGCCGCAACAGGTCTCGCTGTCAAAACGCTATCGTTGACCCTGTACAATCGGTGACACGCATGCGCGGAAGATCCCGCCATCTTGGATCGCTAGCTAATACTAATACTTTACCTCAGAGAAAATAATAAAACAGCTGTTTATTCATTTTGGGAGTGAATGGAGGTGTCAGAAAGCTGGTTTGTAATCTATTAATAAAGTTTGACTGACCTATCTGACTGTTTTGTTGACATTCCCTTTAGCGCAGCACCATCTAATGGATGCATAATGTAACCCCAGCCTCTACTTTAGTGACTTTATATGGAAAAAAGTTTTAAAATATGTCTTTCGTTGAAGGTACGCCTTATAGTGCGGAAAATACGGTATTTTATTTTATTAAACCCGTGTCTACAACAACTACAAACAACTATAATCATTAAAAAAAACAAAAAAACATGCTATCAACATTCAAACAAACTTTCAAGTCTGTCTGCGGTCATGAAAAGCTTCACTCAAATACAACATTGTAAAGCTGCATTCATGTGCTATCGAAATTATGGTAAATACCACATGTCGAATAGAAAATTGCACATGAACGCTGAAAGAAAGTAATCAGATTACAATAACGCGTTACTTAGTAATGCGTTAGTGACAACACTGCATCCAGTCATATATATAGATCAGTGATAACGTTCATACAGCAGACAGACTAAGGTAGTAATTAATAGGTAATGAAACGCTTACTCAAAAACAAAAAAAAACAAAATTGGATTTCACCCAAAAATCGGAATTGAGCATTAAGCAATGTGAACGTAGCCTAAAGAAACAGTTTGCTATCTACAGTCACGGAAACCAATATATGGTAAGTTGTGTATGAATTTCATTCTCCATTTTTATGTTTGTTTTTTGTTAAGAAGACAGAATTACCTTGTGTGATTCTGCCTCGTCCTAACTGGAAGGTCTCATCATTAAAATGGGCTGCTGCAGTGAAAACGTTAAGATCCACAAGTGCATTGTTTTCATATATAAAGCCAATGGATGAAGCGAACAAGCGACTGGACATCACTGAGGATGAAGTGTTCGAGGGGAAGCACGCCTGGTGTACTTGTGCAATTGTTAGTCCGTCATCAATCTGCAAAAAAAAACAACAACAAAAAAAACAAACAACAACAGTTTCAAATTTTGAGCACAAAGTGAATTTGAGCTAATGTCTGTAGTTTATTTATTTATTTATTTGGACTCACATATTTTGCAATGAGTTGAGGCTGGAACTGGTTAGTTCACTGTTTTTGGCTTTTTATGGTTTTGACTAAGGAGGAGCAAGTACAGCGCTATGTGTATCTGTTCAACCATCTACATTATCTGTATCTGTATTTTGATGAGGCGGGGCCTAAACTAGAAGTGGGCGTGGTTTAACAGAAATGGGTGGGGCTTACGTCAATACTTTATTTTTGGAATTGATATGGATTGATTAAAAGTTGCTATATTTTTTGTTTATTTGAAAAGCATTGACAAGGAATCCTAATAAAGATTCAAATTCATGCTTTTGATCCCAAAAGAACTATTTTTCCAAACAAGTTTTTATCACCTCAGAGAATGTGTGTTCGAATAAATATTTACAGAACAGTCTGAGAATTGAGATTTAGTGTTTGACTCTTGAGCAAATTTCAGCTGCTTTGTCGCACACTTTTGGAACACACCGCTCTTCTTCAATGTGAGTGCTGCGTGTTTGTGGCTAATTATGAAGACAATTTGCTTTTTTTTTTGTTGGCTTTGTTATTATATTATCAATATTGTCAGGGTAATGGCAATATAAATTGATTGGTACTGATCTACTACAAATATTAAATATTCCCTGCACATGGTTTACAGGAGGAACAAATAATATTTAGCTTTGGCTAAGGTTGTCAATGCCGTGTTAAACCACTGTGGTGTGACTGGTATGAAAAGTAAATATATATAAACTGTGATTTGAGTAAATAAATAGATTTCTCATTTGTACTGTCACTTTGTCATGTGTCTCTTTCCCATATGTTCACCTACCTTTGACTTCACTCCACCACAAGGAACTTTGACAGCGAAGGTATGTGCGTGTTAGAACTAAGTGTATTTAGTTTCTCTTTCTCTTCTATCTGCATTTTCCATTTGTTTTCCTCATGTCTGAGATGGTTGTGGGTTTGGGGTTGGCTGACCTACCCTGTGTCATTAGAACCAGATCACTTACGGTTCATCTGTTTACCTTGGCCTCTTTATTATTATTATTTTTATTTTATTTTTTTTTCCTCATACTATTTTGTGATAATTTTTTTGTGCCCTCCTGACCTCATGGACCACACAAACTTGCTATCTGGGAGTCTTCCTGTCCTACCTTTGCCATAACCAACAAGCATGCCTTTTTCACGATGCTGTCCTATCAACATCAATCAAAAATAAAGAAATCCTCCGTTTGAATGCCAATCTGGACTTTATGGTTTCTTATTGTGCCTTTTAGGCTTAGTTAGATGCATGTACGGTACGTCTAATGACTTTTAAATACAATTCTGCCTTTACAAAGATTACCATAGTTGTAGAATGTTGTAATACCAGTCCTGCATTCTAATTAATTACCTTTACTTTAATTTTCCTGGAAATCTTAGTAACATTCTCGAAATGCAGGACTGTCTCAGAAAATTAGAATATTGTGATAAAGTCCTTTATTATCTGTAATTCAATTAAATAACCAAAAATGCCATACATTCTGGATTCATTACAAATCAACTGAAATATTGCAAGCCTTTTATTGTTTTAATATTGCTGATTATGGCTCTTTTTTTTTGTTTTTGTTTTTTTACTTGGGCTGAGTAAATATTCTGATATTTGAGTTTTCTTAAGTTGTAAGCCATAATCAGCAATATTAAAATAATAAAAGGCTTGCAATATTTCAGTTGATTTGTAATGAATCCAGAATGTATGGCATTTTTGCTTATTTAATCGCATGACAGAAAATAATGGACTTTATCACAATATTCAAATTTTCTGAGACAGTCCTGTACAGGTAGTTATGAACTTAAGAGGTTTTGCATCTAATTGAGATATTACAAGCACAAAGTGACTTTCCATCTTACAGTCAGACTGAAGTTCCGTCCCTCTGCAGCGGCGCAGGCTCGGCAGACTTCGGCCGTCTTTCGGAGAATTGCCCTTAGGGTAATGTCATAGTGAGTGATGGATGTCCGATCAATCGTTGACAATGGGTTGAAGCTTTCATTTAGGCCTGGGAAGGTGATGACCACCAGCAGCAGGATTAAATATGTATTGCTCATGCTGTTAATGATGATGGGGGATGAGAAGAAACTGAAATCAGAATAGAAACACTCTTGAAATGTTTTTTTTTTTCTCAGTTTTTGAAAGTAGTATCAACAATTTGCCAGCTAAATGCAATAATGCATTCAACTAAAACAAACATTACAGGTCCAGACAGTGAAACAAGTATACCGAGGTAAAATAAAAAAAAAAAAATGGAAATAAATTATCTGTTGAACATAAAACAATGCGACACATTTCAAAAAACATAATTAGGCAAACAAAACAAAGATTAGACAGATACAAATATGGAATTGGGCATATTTCCTGCCTTCGCTTATCAAACACAACACAGGTATGTAATCAAAATACTGTCTGAACTGGTCTCTATATTTTTATAATCAAAATGCAAACTGACATAGGCCTACTCACCTCAGTATGATCTACTCATTGAAAAACGTGCCTCCTATGAGTACATTCGAAACGTCATGGTAGATGCTATGGTGTGTGTTTCCTTGATATTGTCCAAGTCTTCACACAGTGCGTGTTTGTGTGTGTGTTACATATATAGCCTTCTTGAATGACTGAGTGGTGACAACACAAATGACACACCCTTGCATGCCTTCTAAACATTTCTGTAATTAGGTGGGTAATTTACATAATTTTTGTTAGTCTGTCATTTGTCAGCACCCAGCATCCTCTTCCGTCTAGGGCTGCCACAAATGACTGTTGCTCGTTGACTAATCACCAATAGTAGTTGTGATTAGCCGGATAATCAGAACATATGTCAATAACAGCATATTGCACGAACAAGCATCTGCTCTTTTTAAACCCATCATTAGTTTCCATTCTGAATTCTTTAAAAGTACCGTATTTTCACGATTATAAGGCGCACCTTCAATGAATGACATATTTCACATTTTTATTTCATATATTAGTCACGACAGTAAAGGCTGGGGTTACGTTATGCATCCATTAGATGGTGCTGCGCTAAAGGGAATGTCAACGAAACAGTCAGATAGGTCAGTCAAACTTTATTAATAGATTACAAATCAGCTTTCTGACAACTCAATTCACTCCCAAAATGAATAAACAGCTGTTTTATTATTTTCTCTGAGGTAAAGTATTAGTATTAGCTAGCGATCCAAGATGGCGGGATCTTCAGTGAATGCGCGTCACCGATCGTGCAGGGTCACCGATAGCGTCTTGACAGCGAGACCTGTTGCGGCTCAATATTGATCCATATATAAGGCGCACTGGATTATAAGGCGCATGGTCAGCTTTTGAAAAAATTGAAGGCTTTTAGGTGCGTCTTATAGTGCGGAAAATACGGTATGTACAAATTAATAATGAAGACGTTTAAGATTAAAAAACATTGAACTTTGATTAGATTTTGTGGCCTGTACCATAATTTCCAACATGTTTATAAAGGATAGAGCAACTTAAATTGATGGCGATACTGTGGATTTAGATTTATTTATTTTTTTTTATGGAAATGTTCAGTGCATTTTAAAATTGAAACAAAAACTATGCAGAGTATCACTAATACTACGAAACTATGTATAAATACAAAAATAACAGAGACTTGCGCCATATCATACAATGTCGGCGGAATTAAAGGGACAGCAACATGAAAAATAAACATTTTGGAGCTTTTAGCCATATGTTAAAAACTCAGAAGAAGGTGACAAGAATTTTGTAGTGAATTTCCTTTGCTTTTGGGGGAATGGGAAATTTAAAGGACTTGGATCTTAAAATTCCAACTTTTTTTTGAAAAATTGTAAGATTGAAATTCTGTTTGATGAAAAAGGATACAGTGCTTGAACAAATGTTTTTTGAATTGTGATATTAGGAAGTTTAGAATCAGTGATATTGTGACCATCCACCCAGAGCAAGAAAAGTGTTGGATTCACATTGCTTTGAAACAAATTACAGGCCATCACAACAATAGATTGGGGGATTGCTTTGATAAAAGTATCATATTGTCTTCTGCCAATCAGGTTATAATTGGAACAAAACATCTCATATGACATCATTTTTTCCCCATATTGTTGCCTGATGTAACTCACAGCATCACTGTGGCTGTGTTGTGTGTTGCGTGTGTCGCAAACACGGAAGTGTGTGTGATTCTGCCGTTCCTAAGATTAACAAGAAGAAATACACACATCATATATTTAAAATACAAAACATGCTTCGTTTATAAGACATTGCTAGCGCTAAGGTTGAAGTCGATGGCGGATCCCATTCAAATATGGGGAACGATTTATCTAAAAAGTATTCATAAAAACAAATTTGGGATTTACACATACTCATTTAGAACCTGCTTCCAACTCCAATTGACCCCCTCAGTGACGAAAGATCATCTCTTCCTCACGTCCTGGTGTCGCTACTCGGTGCAACTCCCGGAAAAGTGCACACATTCAGCAAAATATTAAGAGCTTAAATAAGCTTAAACGTAGTGTCCCAGCAGAGCCCAGTCAGTAATAACAACACGCTTTGCATGTTTAAAATAGAAATTATAGTATACTATACTTTCCAACGGTTGTGTTATGTGTTGAAGTTGGATCCCAAAGCGCAGACACACATAAGGTTTTAACTATTTATTCACATAACTTTACTAAACGAAAAACAACGAGAATGCATCGAGAATCACGAGACGCCAAGCCCCCTTGCGCTGCGGAGAAGCACAGCAACAGTGAGTAATAATCCGGCAACACACACATTTCTCAGACAGCTTAAATAGACATTGAATCAATCTCATTGGTTGAGGCTAGACATGTGGGTAACCCTGATAGGTCGCTGATGGATGGATTTATCTGATTCGCTGCTGACTGGCTTCTAACCATATAGAGAGGTTAAAGATTATTGACATCACATAGTTACAAGCTGATTGCATCAGTTCAAATAAAACAAATAAAACCAAACATTAGACATTTGCCTCAAACAAATCCTCAGTTCAAATAAAGTCAACTATCAGACATTTGCCACAAACAAAACAGTTATAACAGGTTGAAATGGTGCAAATCAGCTCGCTCAATTATCCGTACCGAATACTCATGTTGTACGAATATCTATCAACTAGTAGGCTAATTGTATCTGAATACATTTTAAAAGTAACATTCCCAAACCTGTATGTGGTGAATAAAATGGATGGAGATACTTTCAGCAAACCAGTGGCCCAGCGAGGGGCCCGACCCTCCAGCTGAGTGTGGCCACTTAAGATGTGTCATTTTCAAATATGTCATGGCGGGCGTACCAGCTGTGCTACATGTAGGTGGACCTATAGGGGAAAAAAAGTAAGTCACACTAACGCTTATAAATTGAAATTTGATATATAACGAGTCGACTAGCTAGGTAATGAAAACCCTCTCGGAATGCATTGTGTTTATATCTTCTTGAATTATCATACCTAGCATGAGACAAACTGAAAGTAAGTTACTCGTTTCCTCATTCTATTCTAAGTGAGCCACGGAGAAGCTGATCCAGGGGTGTAAGCTGCACGACAAAACCTGGAGGTTGCACTGACAAAAAGCAGGACTGGTAAAATTCAGCACGCCCGTGCGCGATCCCAGTGAGGTGCAGAAAATGTGTGGGTGGACTTTGAACCACCAGCGAGAAGGCCGGCCTTCAAGCCGAGTGGTGCCTACACGTCATTTTCAAATGAGTGGTGCAAGTCTACACCCTGGAGGTGGGAGGGGGTTGAGTAAGTCAAGCTCACCTTTTTGATAGAAATTTAATATACACTACTCACAAAAAGTGAGGGATATTTGGCTTTTGAGTGAAATTTCAGGACAAGACTAAAATGCATTCAAACCTTTACAGGTGAACTTAATGTGACCTTCTCTAAGCTTTTGAATGCACGTCCAACTGTCAAATGTTTCAGTACTTTTTGCGCAAGTTGCTCTCGCAAGATGAATTCTCGTGGTATTTGTGAGTTCACAAACTGCGGAGAATACATCTTGTACCACTCCCGCAGATAATTGCCGTTCTCGAACCACTGGTGTTTCGGACCAATCACAGAGTGACATTGTGTTTGGGGGCGGGATATGCAACTGTGACGAAACCAGGAAGCCAGCGCCCACGCTGAGGCTAACAAACAAACCCAACATGGACGCTGCAATTAATTCTGTTCTCGCAGAATGACTCACCGTTTTCTTGTTGAATGTTGAACAGCGAGGGACGCTTCGTGCATTTCTAGCTGGTAAGATATTCGTGTTTTTCCCCCCTTAGACATGAACGGAGATAACATTTTGAAATTTTCACCCGTGGCCGTGATTGGTTAAAACAAATGTGTAGAATGTCGCATCATCCAATCAGCTCGGATTATTGTACAGAATGTCCCGCCTTAGCCCGACGAAATTACTGTGGAGCGGTACCAGATGGAATATCCATCTTGCTATAGACCCTTCCAGCTGACGTCACTTTACCTAGAATTCTTAGCGACCGCTTACCCTCTTGGTGGTCAAACACTGTATAGGAAGACACGGAGGGAACATCGTTTTCGGTGAACGATTTGTCTAAACGTAACAAATGTATCAAAAAACGTCCAAAGTTATCATAGTTGTGGTGATTAGAGTTAATTTAGATAAGTACAGCTACACCACTAGGGGGCTGTCTCTACTAAGATAACATTGAGAGAGAGGAGAGTATTGCGTCGTACTTTCACGTTAGCCACCGTGCTAGTCTTTTACTCCTCACTTGCCATGAGAGCATCCGTTGACCGCACACAAGTTCACCATAGCGTTGGTCCCTGATTTATCAACAGTTTGACCTATTTTCTAGCTAACACTGATTGTTTTCTAATTCACTCGCATTGACGCCCTGCCCCCCACCGCTAGGGGCGCACTTCAACGTGACGTCACACTGGAAGGGTCTATTGCCAGGTTATTGCTGTTCTCTAACGAGGAGCTTCACGGCAAAATTCACAACAGGTGTTTGATCCTTGAATTGATCAATAAATGTCCTGGTTCCATTAGAGCTGGTGTTTATCATGCTGTTCATAGTGACATCACTATGGGGCGGCGTGGCTCAGTGGTATGGTGGTTGTCTCCCAAACCAGAGGTTGTGGGTTCGATCCCAGGCCATTGTGATCACGTCGAAGTATCCTTGAGCAAGATACTGAACCCCCAATTGCTCCTGATGCTGTGTCATCAGTAGGTGAATGGGTAGTCAAAATGTAAAGCGCTTTGAGTGCCTTAAAGGTGGAAAAGCGCTATATAAATGAAGTGCCAAGTGCCAAGTGCCATCATGAAACCGAGATGATACCTAACAATGGATCAACAGTACCTTCAAAATGGACGTTCTCAGACGGAAGTGACCGCTAAGCTAAGAGTGTCACAGTGTCATCAGCAGGTTGCAACAGAGATACCGAGAGGCTGGAAGAGTCACAGAAAGAAGTTGAAGTGGAAGTCCTTTGGTCACATCCCATGCTGATGACCACTACATTAACTCATTCACTCCCAGCTGTTTTACTGGATTTTGACTGATTTTGTAAAGGCCCACAGAATATTGTGTTCTATTTGTTGTAAAAACATGGAACCTACCAAATGAAGGCTTAGCATCTCTTCTTTCATTAGGAAAAAAAAAATATTTTTATGTTTCCGTTTTGCAGCAATTAGCATCGGAATATAGCTAAGTTTAATCATTATTCACAAATCTGTTTAAAACAGTGGGGAAAAGAGTATTTTGCAACATGGCCCCAGTTGATCTCGTATACTCTGCTGCCACCTGCTGGCCGTTTTTGTAATAACTACTCTTGATTCAAGTGTTCTCTTCAGTTCAGAGGCTGCATGAAAGCCTTTTGTATGCTATAGCATAAAAAATACAAAAAAACATATAAATACGTCTTTGGGAGCAAATGAGTTAAGAACAATACCCTGAGAAACCGGATGTTGAATGCCACTCAACTCCAGGCCTTTTTGAAGGAGGTGAGAGGCACCCAAGTATCATGTCAGACCATTCAAAACATTTACAACAGTGTTTATTGTGCTAGACGACAGTCAGGGCACCTGACCACACCACCAGGCACAGGCGTCATCGTCTTGCATGGGCCAGGGAGCATTTACGCTAGATGAGGGACCAGTGGGCCTCAGTGCTGTTCTCTGATGAAAGTTGATGTTGGAGACGTCAAGGAGAGCGCTATGCATCAGCCACTGTTGTCATCAGGCGAGCTTTTGGTGGGAGCGCTTACTTTCACACCAAAAAGCCCAAGAACTTTGAGTTCCTGGTAGTGACAGTTCCTGGCCATAAGAACTTGTGAGTGGCCCAAGCGGGCAGGTGTGTCCAGTCAGTACAGAACTTCCCTACACTTTGTTGCTTTCCGAAAGCTGTGATGGACTAAACTGATGTAAAGTTTGATTTATTCATTTTTGTTTTAAATGTAATATATTTTAAACATGCATATCCTGTGTCATTTGATACCCAGTACACTGACCATCCTACACACTACATCTAAATTTAGTTAAGTGCTTATTGAAGGCAAGATGTGTGCACTGTACTGGGACCAAGAGGGTGCAAATTCAGAGAGAGGATGGGGAGACGCTAACACGACAGCGACAATGGGACCTGAGGAAGAAACGGGTAGTACATTCCTTCAGTTGGAGGTTCGAACAGCAAGGAACTTGACCATATTATTTTGTCTTGCTATGTTATATTATTGAATCTGAGTGTGGAATTGATCGAAGTATAATCAAAAGATTTGAGAAGAAACCTTAAAAAGATGTAGGCTAATGATATATTTTGAGTTCAATATAGTTTTATATCTGACTCCACAAGTGTCTGTGCCTCACCAATTATGAACCTCACTATACACCACTGCAGTGGAATAAATTATCTTACTGTGCTTGTCCCACGCAAATATTGGGGGAATCCCATATTTGTCACTTTCATCTCCAAAGTGCGAGTGACACAACAGTCATCCAGAGAAAATGTGACGTGTGAACCGTTTGTCCTCTGCTCGTGGAGTCAGGGGTCACATTTTCTGTAGTAACAGGTGCGACAGTGGTAGATTCTCCGGCCTGGCCACTGCAAATGGCCTCATTTCCCTCCTTGTCCACAGCAGACAGCTCCACGATGTTGTCACAGCAGGACGCCTGGTAGGAGGCTATGGTGACGTTGTAGCCCATTTGCCCGACCACTGTGGTCGTGTTGAGGGTACCGTTCCCTTCGCGGATGGTGATGCTGTCGATGCCCACTCCATTCATGCCGTCAGTCACGTTGACCGTAAACACCCACTGAGCAGAGTTGCAAGGGGACGAAGATGGCGGGCAGTTTGATGCACGGAACCCCTGGCACATTGGCGGGAGAACATCGGTCACCTGGAGACAGAAAGTCAATGAAAAAGCTCATGATCTTCCAGTTTGTGGTACAACTTTTAAGTCTCATCCCATGTCATCATTTAAAAGCACAGAGTCTTGACCTGGTTTCCAATTAAATAGTTGGAGTGTGTTAACCAAATTTTAATGAGTTTATCATCACCAGTCTTCAGTTGATATAATGGATCTGTTCGGTTTTGTGTACAAGTGCTACTGTAGTGGACTGTCTCACCCGGCCTATGCAAATGGCCACGTTTCCCGCGTTGTCTACGGCAAACAGTTCCACTCTGTCTTCACAGCACGACGCCTGGTAGGAGGCGTCAATGATGTTCTCTCCCCCTTCTATGACCAATGAGCTCGTACGGAGGTTGCCGGTTCCCTCACGGATGGCGACCCTGTCGATTCCCGTCCCATTGAGTCCGTCGGTCACTTGGACATCAAATATCCATTGGGAGGAGGCACAGCGTGATGCATCGACTGGGCAGTTGGAAAATGTTCGAGTCATCTGGCACATTGGCTTGGTCACATCAGTTGCCTGGAGACAGACAATGGAGAAGCGACGTGTAAACAAGATGTAAATATTAATAGTGGAAAAAAAGTTATCAGCAGACCTTATGCCTTTTTCACCTCAATTTTAAATTTGTATGAGTAACGATAACTGCAATATTGCGATATTAGAATTGCCCTGATATTGTCGTTGTTGCGTCACAGTATTAAAAATTGCATGTCTGTTAACTCATTTGCTCCCAAAAACGTATAAATACCTTCTATTTTAAATGTTTTAAGTCTCCCAAAGATGTATATATACGTTTTTTTTTTTGTTTTTTTGTTTTTTTAAATGCTAAAGCATACCGAGGGCTTTGATGCAGTCTCTCAACTGAAGAGAACGGGGGCAATGGTATTAATTACAAAAACGGCCAGCAGATGGCAGCAGAGTATAAGAGATCAACCAGGACCATGTTGAAAACAAGCTGTTTCCTCACAATTCTCAACAGATTTGTGAATAATGATAAAACCTAGCTATATTTTAATGATAATTGCTGCAAAATGGAAAAAGATAGAAATATACTTTTTTTTCCTGATGAAAGAAGATACTCTCATCATTCTTTTGGTAGGTTCCATATTTTTATAGCAAAAGATCTTATCAATATTCTGTGGGCCTTGCAAAATCAGTCAGAAAGCAAGAAAAAAGGAGAGGTTGTGTTCCATTTGTGTAGTTATAATACCCCCTGGTGGTTAGATTGTAAGTGCAGTTTAATTTTAACCAGGAAGGTTTTGGCCATTATGGTGGTGGTTAACACACCCATAAATCACCAAATATTCTTCAACGTCTTTCTTCAGCTGAACACAGCATTGTGAACTACATAGACCATGATACTTTGCAGCACTGAGCCAGTAGGAGCACATGACAATGACATGGCCAACCTATTTTCTTTGTCACTGCTGTTATGTACCATGTTTTTTTTTCTTTTTTTTTTCTTATAACAATATTGTGAGTTCCCTCCAATCCCCCCACAATATTGTGATAATACTGTATCGTGAGGTTCATATTGTTTTTTGTTTGTTTGTTTTATTTGTTTTCAACCAGCTTATATGACAATATTTGCACAGTGCTGATCAAAATCTGAAATTACCTTCATTACGCTTCTCTTACCGTCGAAGCAACTGAAAACCGAAGGACAACAAAGTTGAGATCAGTTGCATCTTCATTTTCCGCCTCAATCGTAAGCGTCACGTCGCTTCCAGATCGCGCATTTTCAGGAGCGGTTAGCCTCACGGTGTAGTTAGTTGTGCCTCCACTGCCTGCTTCGATGATGACAGACATTGGCGATGACGAATTGAAGCCGCGGTCATTGGTAGCGCGCAATGTGAATGTTCCATTTGCAGTCTCGTCAGGGACTCCTCTGGCCGTCATGCTGACGGTGACAGGGATAGCGATGGTAGAGCCTGGTTCGATGTTGGTGGTGTTGACTTGAGCCTAGAAAAGGGGAGCCGCCATTTTAAATTTTGTTTATAGCTTACAGCTTGTGTTTGATACAAAATTAACTCAAGATGCGATTTCTGTAAATAATTTTCTTTTGTGAGCCTTAAAAGCTAGCATCCAAACCCTGGTGTGTATCCAACTAGCATTTGTAGGCCTTTTTTTGACACGTGAGAGTATCTGCCGTAATTTAGTAGACAATTGAAGAGTTTTGGCTCACCGTCACAGAGATGTTAGAAGTCCTGATTTGAGTGGAAGCCTGCCTCTGGAACATACTTTGAGTTGACGGAAATATTAAGCTTCTGTCTCCTCTCAATCGAACCACAAAGTCCCCTACTGGAATCTCATTGAATCTCACCAGGAAGTCAGTTCCTCCTAATGACTGTAGGAAAGGATTGGAAAGCTTGTTTGTCATCCAATGGAAACTTTGGTTCATTATACATTTTAAATAGAGTATTGGATGGATGATGGATCCAATAGTAATAGTAGTCATTTTTTTGGGTTGGTTGTAGGAAATTGAATTAAATCAGTCAATCGTCAAACAAGCATTACATTTTCGGAGATAACTACTCTCCGTCTAGTCCTTATAAATTAATTTCTCTGTTTGATAAGAACATCACACAACATGCCTGCAATGTTCCGTCGATCTCTGTCGGGCCTGAGCTGTCAAACAGCGTGACCTCTCTAATATTCATCCTGTCACTTCCTGTTGCTGTGACAAAGATGGTGACATTACTCCCTGAAAGTTCGCACAAGAGAGACATATGTCACTTTTTACAATGTAAATCTTACGCAATCAAAATGAATTCAAGACATGACTCATAGCTTGAAGCTGACCCCTGCTCTAAGTATATGATGTGCTCCACATCACCCACATCAGTCACTTTTACATTATTAAATTGAAGAGGGCGTTTCACCTGTAAGAGGCCGTCCGTCCTTTAGAAAGATGTCTGCAATGAGTCCATCAGTTTCTTGCACAAGGAAGTAGATGAAGTCCACTGGACTTTGACCTGACGACAACAGTGGTAAACCAAATATTTAACACATTTCTAAGAGACCATTTCGGTGCCACCTTCCGTTTCATCCTTCTACTGACCTGTAACCTTAACTGAGTAGGGATCGTTAGAGTCTACACTGATTTCCCACAGTCCAATTTCACTGTCGTCGTTGAGCCTCAGTCGTCGTAGGTTACCTGCCAAGCCGAAGGATCCCAAAGGTCCACTTAACTCACTCGAGTTCTGCGTTACGCCTGAAAAGGTAGGAAAGGGACGCTCAATATGCACAAACTGTTGCGTCGTCAAAAGGAAAAGATAGACGAGACTTGGCGACGATACCTGTGGGACTGTTGAGATTAAAGGTGAGAGCTGAATTTCCTGTGATGGAGATGATTATGTTCCTTAACGAGCGATCGACCGTAAATGAAAAATTTCCAGGCTGGCTGCTCACTTCTTGAAAAACGGTCACCTGAAAAACACGGTAGTGTATTGATCCAGATTCTGTAGTGGACTCGATGTATGTGTTTATCCTCGTTCCTTCTATTACCTTTGCGACATCTGAGGAATCCTCTATAACGCTTGTAGCCAAAGACAGATCTGCCTTGCTGATCTCAATGGCCTCACCTCCAGATGCTCTGGCAAGGTCACGGTACAGCTGAGCATCTGCTTGGGTCACAAATCTTTTGCGCCGACTGGACAGAACGTCGGTCAGCAGGAATGTCACCTGAAAAGTCCAACAGACAGTTTGCACATTTTTATCAAGTCTCCGGTGTGGGAGTGCAGATCGCTACCAGTGAGCTAAAATTCTAGGTTAGCTCTCCAGCCAGTGGCTCCCGTGGGGGCCGGGGTGTTGTGCACTGGCGCTGTGAGGCCCAGGGGGCGGTGCTTGCCTTGTCAGGCCGAGGTGGACGGCTCCCCTCTTTGGTGGAGGTTCTCATGCGCGCCAGATCCACTACACCAGCATCTACTGAAATTTAAACAGAATTTGCTTCTCCCACTGGTCGCTGAATTATTGGAGGCTGGAGTTTGTGGATCTCACTCTGCTTCATCTATCCTTCATTCCTTTCTTTCATCTTTCCTCTGGTCTCTTGAGGTCTCACTAATTTGTTGAAATTTAGATGTTTCTGTGGTTGGTGAAAGATTCTGGTTTTGTAACTGTGGGTAGAAGGTGGTGTCTAGTTGGATCTGGATTTCACTTTGTTTTATCTTTCTTTTCTTTGATCCTTCCTCTGGTCTCCTGACAACTTAACAATTATGGGGGACTCTGAAGTATCTAGTTAAGGTGAAGCTTATGGGATTTTTAGTAGGTTTCAAGTGACTTAATGAGCACAAAGTCACACGCACACACACACGCACACGCAAAAAAAAAAAAAAAGCGATGATGATGACATGTTGATTCTGGCAGGCTGCCAAATGAATAATACTGAGCTCTTAAAAATATAAAAATAAATTCTAGGCCGCCAACACAGGTCAACACCTTCTTTGAATGCTTATTTGGATCGGCTGAGCTTTTTTTTTTTTTTTTTTTTTTTCAATACTACCTTTGTAATTGACTGGTCAATCACGATGATCACTGATTAGAGCATATATTGGTTGTATTTTCTATTTCTTGTTGCGGTTTCACAATATAAATAGACAACTTCACTGCATGACCCGACTGTGGGAATTCATGAATGTGTACTGTTTGGATAGGCAAGCTCACTCAACTAGCAAGACCTTTACACATATCATAATGCAAAATGCTGGAATGCTGGGATACAACTGTTGGGTACGAATTATTTTATTTTATTTATTTATTTATTTTAAAGAAGACTCACCACAGACTTGGTGTTCTCAATTAGAGCAATGATGGTGCTCTTTAATTGTGCATTTTTTGCTGGCGCATCAGTGAAGACAAATATCTCCGATGAGGATGGAGCGGCGGTCAGGGCAAGCTGTTAGCCAAAAACAGAACATTGCATTATGACAAGTGTTCAGTTTTCGCCTGACTTAAATGATAAGCCATTTAATTGAGATCAAATTTCATGACATGCCATAGAATTTGGTGAATTGCTGTCAACTGAAACATTTCTACTAGTATGAAGACACCTGCAGTCCAGACAAGCTCATCTCAGGGTTGTCACCTCCTTCTTGGGCAGTCAGCGCATTGATCCTTTCTTTGAATGTGTCTGCATCCGTCGTTACTAGTAGAGGTCCAACATCTGCAAAGAGCAATATTCTATGTCTATATATGTATGTAATATACATATAAATATACATTATATTTATGTAATTTTTTTTAACAGTTCTTCTATAATAAAATAAAACAGCACACACCACAAAAAAATCAAACAGTACCGAGCCTCATCCTGAGCCAAAGAATAAAAAAGTGTTTTAAGACGAGTTTTAAAGATGGGAAGAGAGAGGGCACATATAGAGCCATCCATCCCCGCTCTCTACAACTCGTAGAGTTGATACCAGTCATGGGGAAGGCCACAGATAGAAGCCTGGTGCGATGCTGGTCATACTCTCTGCCAGATCCAAATCTGGTGCTGAGTGTTGTTGAACATGGGCAGGATCTTATCCACAGACTACTGAGACTTACGGAAATGTCTTTTGCATAACAATTTAGAACACAGCGTAGAGTGTCCAACCATTGACTTACAGCTGGTTATATTATAAACCTGTATTTTAACCCGTAGAAGCAGCATGCCAAGGTCTGTGACCACTCAGTATAAGTGGGTGCATCGCCTACCTGGATCATTGAAGGGAACCAATATGTAGGCCGGCGGTTCCCGCAAGGTTCCCCTCCTGCGGTCGATGATTTGAAAAGCAACTCTCCTGGCTTCGGCTATGTCTTCAGTCATGCTGCCTGTGGTGTCGATGACAAAACACAGCACAGAGGACTGGGAGAGGCCCAACAGTCTTCAGGAATACAAGAGACACAGTGGCCATCATTAAAAACCCAAACGTATCACACTAAATACAAGACATTTTGAGCCCTCTATTTCATGAGTATAATATTTTTTTTCCCCATTAAACCCCTGACATACGTGATCTGACACATTCATTGCATGAATTATCCATGAGAGGGCAGTATCACCCAACTGATGGCTCTTCCCTTGTTAGATCGCCCCAATTAAGAAAAGAGAGACACCTATACTTATTAGTAGTGGGAAATATTCTTTCTGATTTTTGGAAATACTAATATGTTTGATATGACTGTTTATTATTATATTTTGGACAGTTATAAATGTATGGATTTAAAGCATTGTGGCCGGATGTATCAAATATGATACAAATCAAAAGTCACGTATGGAAGTTGATTTAAAAAAAATATATATTATTTTTTTGTTTGTTCAAAAAGACCAATAAATACTCATTTACAAAGAATCAGAATTTTCTCTCATATATTTCATGGTTCAGGCTTTATCGGGTTAAAGCGATAGAAGTTGTAAATAGTGTAATCATAATACTGTTCTGGTTTCAAATATGCTAAATACAGTAGGAAAAACTAGTATATTCGAAAGACTGATAATAACCGTAGGAAGTTTATGTCTCCTCCAGATAATCTGATGTCCTCCAGAAGCTCCATAGTAGCAGTCACAGCCAAATCAGCTGCTTGAAAGTGAAGTGAGCCATGACTGGAATTAACCAGATCCTTATTGATGCCTCCGATTGGTTCACGTTCACTCGTCCGGTCTGGAGCGTCTCCGTGGCTGCATTTGCCTTGGAGCAAAAATACAAAATAGGATTGTATGCAAGCTGTCCTTTGGAGGTTAAAAACATTCCAAAATAAGTGCCATGATTTAAGTGAACTGTATTTTGTGTAATTGTGATTTTTACTTTACTAAATTCATTTTTGTATGTGTATTGCCATGTTTATCCTAGTTCTTAATAAGGCATTTATAACATGCTAGCAGGGTTGGGAGGATTACTTAAAAAATTATTATGATACAGTTACTCGTAACTGTTACAAATGTATTTATTAATGTAATCCAGGCATCTTAACATTAAAGTGATTGATTGACCATTAATCAAAAACTCTTCACGGAATTCCTCACAGTTACCTTCCGGCTTTTCCGACGAGAAGGGGTCGAAATAACCTGAGGTGAGAAGCCTCTTAAGCCGCACAGGAAACAAAATGTTTCTGTCGCAGTTGTCTTCACGACAGTTTCTACAGGTGGGGGTATTTGGGCCTGCAAACAAATTAAGCCCATTTTGAAAAATCACATCCTAAAATGCAACAATGATCGGAAGAATATGTTTTAAATCAGGTTTGACTGATCCTAATGTCTATTTATATGTTGACAGTTTAACTTCCCAGCTTGTTGTTGTCAACATTATGATTTCTTTTTTTTTTTTTTTTTTTTTGCATGGATGGATGGATGCATTAGGAAATTGCAGCTAGTTGTGAGAAAGCTGGTCTGCTAGACAGTGACAATTTACTGAAATCCCATACGGCATCTAAATGTACAACTTCAATTAGTTCACTCAGTGGTGGAAAAAATATTCCATAGGGCATTTTTACTGGCATTGCCTACCTGCCAGATTCTCAAAGGGTTGTTCAGGTGAGATCAAAACATTGTAAGGAGCCTTGTTTCTCAACTCCACCCAGATGCTGTGACTGTAGAAGTCCTTGGAATATACAATGGCAATATTTTTAGGCACACACATCCCACATCTTCAATAGTCACAAATGTCAACAAGATTGTCTTTGAATTCACCTGCAGAGTGTGAAGTACAGTTCCAAGGAGCAAACGCGCTGTGACGAAGTTCTCCATTCTCATGCTTGCCTTCACAGTAGACACACCTTAGTAGTACAATACAACAGAAAAGGAGGAAGTTGTCTGAGAAAGTTTCTCTTTCTGTTATATGTCATTTTAGTCCAACAACAAAACCACTGAAGGTTGATCTACTGTAGCGGGCAAGTGCAGAAACATCAAATCAACAAGATTTGCCCGTCTGAGTTAGATTGTTAGATTATAAACTACAGCTTGGCAGCACCCATCCATGAGCTAAAAGTCAGCAGGAACAGGAAGAACAGTGTAGTATCAGCCACACACCAAAATACATAACTACTTTATACACATCATTTCCCAATTGAATCAGGTATCTATCCTTATAGAACTTGAAATTCATATTGGATTGTAAGAAAACAGCACCATCTGCTGGATATGGACGAGTATTGCATTCCTTGTCTCAAATGCAAAGTTATGCACATTGTTCGCTTTTATTATACATTCCTCTACAACTAAGTTATAATCAGTTTCTAAGGTGCGTGCGCCGTGCGTGTGCCACTCCCAATGTTTCTTTTGTGGAAAGAAGACAGAAAAGTACCTTGTGTGATAATGTCACGTCCTCCCTGGAAGGCCTCATTATGAAAATGGCGCTCTGCATTTAAGAAAAAATCTAATTCCACAAGTCCATTGCGAAAGTTCATATTGGAAATGGATTCAGTTAACATGCGACTAGACGTTATTGAGGCTGAAGTGGTTGAGGAGGCGGAGGAGCACGCTCGATGTACTTGTTCAATTGTTAGTCCATCATTAATCTGGAAAAAATAAAACACAACAGAGAAATGGTAACGTTATGTTGACGTTTTGATAACAGACTTAAATTGACTGCGTGTTTTTGTTTGGACTTTCATATTTTGCAATGACAATGGTTTGACCCAGGGTTGATTATTTCACTTTTCATTTTGGATCTCTAGCTTCCTTGTTTGGCTTTTTAATAGGAAACTTTTTACGTTTTGACTGTAGTCCAGCCTCAGCACATTGACATCACCATGTCATGTATTTAATTAACCCTGCCTGAACTTTATCTATTTGTTTCCTCCTTTTTTTTCCTGCCTACTTCTATTTTCTGTTTGTCTTCCTCAAGTCTGAGATGGGCGTATCTGAATGTTCCTCTCACTGTTGCTAATCTCACCTGACAGGTATTTATATAGGCTAGGCTAGGATAGATATTTTATTCTTACTTTTATTTAGCAGCATTAGTAAAATAGGTATTCACAACGTATGGCCAATTGGGATATTTGCAAGCAAAAGTATGACTTTCCATCTTACAGTCAGAGTGAAGTTGCGTCCCCGTGCAGCCGCGACGTCTCGGCAGATCTCGGCCATCTTTCGGAGAACTGCCCTTGTTGTAATGTCACGGTGAGTGGCGGAGACCCGATCAAACGCAAAAAATGGTCTGAAACTTTGAGTTAGGCCAGTGAATGTGAGGACCACCAGCAACAGGAATGAATACTTGTTTCTCATTATGATGGAGGATGAGTAGAAACTGAAACCACAATAGAAATGTAGTTGAAATTAGTATTTACAATATACCAGCTCAATGCGATTTACTGAGAAGAACAGTGGAGGTCCAGAAAGTGAAACAGGTTCAACCAAGTATAAGAAAGAGTTTGGAAATGCAAGAGCTGGCAAACAAAAACAGCAAGAGATAAACAAAAAACAGACAATTAAGCAAACAAAACAGAGTAGACAAACACAAATATACACAATTGGGCATAATGTACTGCTTAGGGCCAATACCACTATACTTATACCCAAAAAGAAAACTGACATACTCACCACATTATGCTCTACTCACTGACAAAAGTGCAGTTCGATTTTGAACCTGCTTCAGCATCCCTGTGAGAACATTCCAAACTTTCCAGGTAGATAGCACGGTGTGTGTTTCCTCCTTATCTTCCAAGTCCCCGGACTGCGGGCATTTGTTTGTCTGCTCTCCTCAGTTACTCTTACAGACTCGACAGTCTTCTTGAATAGAAACCGAGTGCTGACAATCAAAATGACACACCCTTACATGTCTTCAACGCTGTAATTACCTAATTAGGTACGTGCTTTTCGAATAACTACAACAACATAAAGTGAAACCTTGAAGGACGGGACGTGGTTCCCCACATTGTGAACTACTGCATGAGCAAATCAAACAACAGTTTTGTTTAAGAAGACATACTGTGAAGATTTAAAGATTCCAGAGATGCTAAAAACCAACATTGACTGTTACTCGATTCTTTTGACAGCTGCACTTTTAGACGCCATAAGAGCCAGTGACATCATAATGTAAATGCAACAAAAATGAATGGTTCAAATAATCATATTCAGAGGTGCAATTCGCCCTTTCAACACTGATTGGTGGCATCTTTTTATTTTTCCACAACAATTACTTAAATATACCATATAAAGAAAAAAAATCAATTTGATTGTATAGTAATAATTCTAGTAATGGAATACAAAGAATTATCATCAATGAAGTTAGCTTTGTTTACAACAATAGCAATTAGTTAGAACATGAATTCACAAAGCAGACAATAGATATCATATGAAGAGAGAGCCCCATTCTTTCCAAAGTGTGAGTGTTATAACAGTTACCCAGAGACGATATGATGTGCTCAGGGTGCACCTTCCACTGGGCGTAGCATTCAAGGTCACAGGTGCAACTGTGCTGGACTGTCTCACCTGGCCCACACAAATTCCAACATTTCCCACGGTGTCCACAACAGACAGCTCCACTCTGTCTGCACAGCAGGAGGCCTGGTAGGAGACCACAGTGATGTTCTCGCCTGCTGGCCCGACCACTGTGGTCGTGTTGAGGGTGCCATTCCCTTCACGGATGGTGATGCTGTCAATACCCGTCCCATTGACGTTGTTGTGACGTCTTGGCACACTGGTCTGTTAATATCAGTTACCTGGAGACAGAAAGCAGATGAGTTATAAAGTATATCTAAATCAGAGTCTATATTGCTGGGGCCTGGGGAAAGATTGTGTATATAATATGTTAGCCTAATGGGTCAGCAACCTTTCCTGTCGAAAGAGCCATTTTCGGCCAAATAAATCACAACAATTCTGTCTGGAGCCACAAAACATTTGAACGTTGTGATGAAGGAAACAGTGTGTTCGTGTTAGCCTAATGTATGTTAATTTTTCATACTTCCATTTTTCATAATTATCAAACTTTTCTGCCTTCTGTCAAATTTCTGTCATTTTTGACAGTTTTATGTAATGTCAATTTTCTGCTTCTTTTCTTCCTCTTTTGGACATTTTTATCAAATTTTTTAATCTACTTTTTGCTGCCCCTTTTGGTATCAGTTTTCTGACATTTTATTTACATTTTATATTAGTTTTGAGGATTTCTTCAGTTACTTTTAACATTTTCTTTTCTGCATATTTAAGAAGTTCAGAGTTCAGTTCTGAGAAATAGTTCATACAAGTCGAGCCAAATCTGGCACCTTACTTGCCAGATTCTGAAAAGTGTTCTCCAATTCCACCCAGTTGCTGTGGCTGCAGAAGTCCTTGGGGTGCACAATGTCATTAACAGTATCGTACACAGGTCACAGTGCTTGTTGGTTGCATCTTACATCCAAAGTGATTGATTATATTCCAACCAACAAGATCAATGAGCTCAACCGTCTTTGAACTCACCTGCAGAGTGTGACATATTTGTCCAAGTGTTAAACGCCCTATGATGAAGTTTGCCAATTTGACGTTGGCTTTCACAGCAGACACACCTAGCAGTACAATTCACAAGGAAGAGAGTTAGTAGTTCGTAGTAGTAGTTAGTTAGTGTTCTATTTTTCTGTACCACATTTCCTCTTCGCAAATGTTAAAAGTTTAACTCAAACTACACTTTACTGTAATAAATGATACTTCATTTATAGCATTTTTCCTACTTACAAGGACCTGGAAGCACTTTACAGTTTGACGTCTGATGACACAGGATCAGGAGCCACCAGGGTCTTCAGTATCTTGCTCAAGGATACTTTGACACAGTCACACTGGCCTGGGATCAAACCCACACTCTCAGGGTTGCATGATGACCACTCTACCACTGAGCCATGCCATCCCAACAGCAACTATGGGGTATATGCCACGGAAGAGGCGGGACTGCTTTTTGCACAACTGCGATGCGTAAAAAATACTTGTGCTTCTGACTTTGTGCCCCTGGGTTGCGCGTTCGCAACCCGGACCAGAAATAAACTGATGTGCAAAATCACGTCCCGCCTCTTCCGTGGCATATACTCCATTGCTTTTGAAATGTCGACAGCGCTGTAAAATTGGAAAGTTTCTCCTTCACTGGAAATGAGGACGTGGTCAATTTAACACTCAAGGTAGTTCGCTTGGGTGGCACGGTGGCCTAGTGGTTAGCATGTCCGCCTCTCAGTTCTGAGGACTTGGGTTCGAGTCCAGGCTCTGGCCTACCTGGGTGGGTCTTCTCTGGGCACTCCAGTCTTCTCCCACATTCCAAAGACATGCATGGCAGTTTAATTGGGCGCTCCAAATTGTCCCTAGGTGTGCTTTTGTGGTTGTTTGTCTCTGTGTGCCCTGTGATTGGCTGGCAACCAGTCCAGGATGTACGCCGCCTATTGCCCAAAGCCAGCTGAGATAGGCTCCAGCACCCCCCGCGACCCTTTTGAGGAATAAGCGGTCAAGAAAATGGATGGATGGATGGTAGTTCTCTTCAGATTACACACAACGTCTACCCCAACAGTTATGGAAATTTACTCTGACAGTTTCTTACAGTCAAACTGAAGTCCCGTCCCTGTGCAGCAGCAATGTCTCGGCAGACCTCGGCTGTCTTTCGGAGAACTGCTCTTTCGGTAATCTTGCGGTGAGAGATGGAGTTCCCATCAAAGAGTGGTTTGAAGCTTTGCATTTGGCCACTGAAGATGAAGATCACAGCCACCAATGACCACTTGGTGTTCATGATGGTGATGATGAAAGAGGATTATTAGAAGAA
Source organism: Festucalex cinctus (assembly GCF_051991245.1). Lineage (NCBI taxonomy): Eukaryota > Metazoa > Chordata > Actinopteri > Syngnathiformes > Syngnathidae > Festucalex > Festucalex cinctus. The sequence continues at coordinate 14,753,416 of NC_135416.1, forward strand.
ACTGAAATCACAACAGCATCGCTTTATTTCTCAAGTCAAGCCTCGCCAGCTCTACTATAATGATAATATTCCCCTCTCTGCATTTGATTAGTTAGATTAATATTATGAAGCACAAAAGGAAAAAATTGTAACTGGGATTATTTTTGAGAAACACTTGCTTATTTTTAAATAGGAAAAAACCTTCCTCTCCGTATCCAAAATGCAAACTAAGTCTCACCTTAACATGTTCTGCATGTCAGAATTTGGATCGCTTCAGCCGCTGTATGAGTACATTCCACGTCGGGTAGATAGAGTGCCGTGTGTGGCTTTGTTATCGCACTGTGTGCCTGCATGTGTGTGCGTTTGATTGGGTGCCCTCATCCTTGCCCAGAAATGGTGGAAGACAAGAAGCTTAACAATATAGGAAACAAGTTCAAAAGTAAAACAAGGGCATACCGACTGGACACTGACAAAAGTCCAAAAGCTAATCGCTAACGGAATCCAAAGGGAATGCTCCTCAACAAGAAGCAAAAATCAATCTTAGACCTCCAATATCTTGTTTCATGTTTCCATTGTCGTAATATATAAAAGCCACTGTAAATTTAGTGCATGCTGTCCATAAAAAGCAATTTTCATCTCTCTCACAGCTCGCGGCTTTTATTTGCTAATGTTTTATTAGCCTATGAGGGAAATACTTGTATGATTGAGCCCTATGAGCTCCTTGCTCAACAAGTACATTGGCTGGCACTTTACAGTACACTGCTTTGTCTGCTTATTATTTTGTTTGCTGGCCTCCACTAAAGCTGAACCTTGAGCGTCTGTTTGATTGGGCATCTGGTGGTTAGCCAACAGGCTATATAACCTTGTCTATGAAAATCGGATCGTCAGACAATCAGACTGTTTCATACTGTCGTAGTGGCTCAAATGGTTTAAGAAAAAAATAAAAATACATACACTCCTGTAGTCACACCCTTACCAAAACGTACTATACTTTAAGTACATAATACTTATGTATACCTAAGTTTATTTTTCGAGTGTACTTATTCTTGTACTAAAATTAAACTTTACCACTTACAAATTGGCCCGTTTTAGTACACTTAAATCTACCGGTATACTTAAGTACATTATAAAGTATACTAGTAAGTATAAGTATAAGTACTTATGAATACTTTCAAGTATATTTAAGTACACTATTAGGCATACTTACTTGTGTCCACAGTTTAGTTTACAGCAGGGTTGAATTGACAGGGTTCGAACCAGCAAACTTCGGTACCTCAATCTCTATGCTATCCAGGCTAAAATTTAACCTATGATTTTGGTCCGTTACTTTTACTGCAGCGAGTGCCTTCTAAGTGCCTTCTAAGTATATACTACAGTATGTAAACTTTTATATTTTTCAGTATACTTATAACTTAGAATACTTAACATTTACTTTGTGGCATGTATTTCCAATAAGTACAAGAAAAAGTATACTCTCTTAATTTTGAGTATACTTCAAGCATACTTAAATATTATTATTTTTGGGAAGGGCACCCTTATCCATATTCTCTTTTTTGTGGTCTGTTCATTCCTCCTTGTCTCACGCCTCAACTCCCCTCACAGTTTTGTGGAAATTGGTTCTGTAGTTTTTAAGTAATACAGTAATGCTAAATGTCCTGTTTCTGTCCAACAATTTCCAATGTAAAAATGTATACTGTAAAAGCGGTTTGTTGCAAAAACAAATCTAGTGGTAGCCTAGGACTTTTTCACAGAACTGAAGGTTAAAGGTTATTTGTACTTTCAGTCATCTGCTGCGTCCGAGAAAGCAATTGGATGAACAAACGAATGTCTTAGTGCTACTAGTTCATAATCCAAACTACAGTCTACAGAAGCACCGAAAAACCTATTCCATGGTTTATTTATTTTCTCCATGTTAAGTTTCACATCACTGCAAACTACTACCACACTATTAACTCATTCACTTCCAGCCATTTTCACAGAAGAAATCCCGTTCGCTCCCGGCTGTTTTACTGGATTTTGACTGATTTTGCAAGGCCCACAGAATATTGTCTTCTATTGCTATAAAAGCAACCTATCAAAAGAAAGATTAAAGTCTCTTCTTTCATCAGGAACACAAAGTATGTTTCTATCTGTTTCCATTTTGCAGCAATTAGCAATAGAAGAGAGCTAAATTTCATCGGTTTTCACAAATCTATTCAAAGTAATTGAGCTTTTTTTCTACATGGCCCTGGTTGATCTTCTTTGCTCTGCTGCTACCTGCTGGATAACTACCATTTCTGCAACCATTCTTTGCAGTTGAGAGGCTGCATCAAAGCCTTCTGTAAATCAGGGGTGGCGAGATCCGGTCCTTGAGGGCCGCAGTCCATCAGGTTTTGGACATTTCTCTTCTTCAACAGAGCTGATTCATGATCAGCTCATCAGCAAGCTCTGCAGAAGCCTGCTAACGAGCCTGTTGATTGGAATCAGCTGCAATTCGAGTAGGGAAATCTATAAAACCTGCAGGACTCCGGCCCTCGAGGACCGCAGTTTGCCACCCCTGCTCTAGCATAAAAAAACAAAACAAAACACGTATATATACGTCTTTGGGACACAGAACATTAACATTAAAAAAACGTATTTACACGTTACTGGGAGCAAATGAGTTAAACATGTTGTTAAATTAATTAATGACAAAACTGAACATAGACTGCACTGCTGTATTCCCAGAGATTCAATAACATTCCCCAAAATGTATTATGCTATACAATTTGTTATGCTGCTGTATACAATAAAAATGTTTGAACAATGATTAAACCTTATAAAGCTAAATTATGATTACAATTCACATCCAAACACAAATACTTAGACAAAAGTATAATTTGATATTGTGACATCTATCTAATTCAAAGTAGGTACCAATCAATATAATTCCATGCATGTTTTTCATTTCCAGAATGGGAGCGCCACAGCAGTCGCCCAGAACCAAAGTGTTGTACTCAGGGTACGCCCTCCAGCGGATGTAGTATTAGTCGTCACACTTGTCGTCAGATTCGTCGTCACATTAGCTGCAGTCACTGGTGCAACTGTGCTGGATTGTCTCACCTGGCCCACGCACATTCCGACATTTCCCACGTTATCCACAACAGACAGCTCCACTCTGTCTGCACAGCAGGAGGCCTGGTAGGAGACCACAGTGATGTTCTCGCCTGCTGGCCCGACCACTGTGGTCGTGTTGAGGGTCCCGTTCCCTTCACGGATGGTAATGATGTCAATACCCGTCCCATTGATACCATCGGTCACGTTGGCCACAAATTCCCACTGGGAGGAGTCGCAGAGCGATGAAGATGAACAGTTGGTGGTCGTACTGACCTCCTGGCACACTGGTCTGTTAACATCGGTCACCTGGAGACAAACATTGGAGTAGTTATAGGACAGATATAATAATGGGAAGTTACTGGATGGACTTGGCATTAAAGTTGCCATTATAATCAAACGACATACATGAACTATTCGAACTTCAAGTACTTTTCTGTTACCTCAGCAGCAATTGAAAATCTAAGGACAATATAGTTGATATCAGTCGCAGCTGCATCTTCTGCCTCAATCGTAAGCGTGACGTCGGTTCCCGATGCCGCACTGTCAGGAGCGGTCAGGGTCACGGTGCCGTTGGCTTTCCCTCCGCTGTCTGTTTCTATGGTGACAGAACTGGGCGAGGTGGAGCTAAAGCTGCGGTCGTTGGTAGCACGCACGGTGTATGTCCCACTTGCGGTCTCGTTAACGACTCCATTGCTTGTTGCGGTGACAGTGAAAGGGATGGATACAGTGGATCCTGGTTCGATGCTGGTGCTGTTGACTTGAGCCTAAAAAAGGGAACAGCCATTTAAAGTGTGTTCACAGAGTTGGATCTGTTAAGTGAAGTCTGCTATGATTTAGTTGAGTGTGAATGCTGTTACTCGAACCCTGATATGCACTAAAGAAGTGGACGAGTAGCAGGTGGACTCATTTCACATATGCTGATCAGTTCAACTTCATGAACACTGAATAGGTTTCAAAATGATTGTGGAATTGGGGATCGTAAAACCGTGAAAATATAAGTTTATACATATATGTATATATAATGCCGTCTTTTCTCAACATACGTATATCTGTCTATGGGTGCAATATTAAAGAATCCAGGGACCAGATATGTGTGATGCGAAACACCCCATGTATGATCACTGTCGTTTTCACAATAGATTTGGTTCCTTTTCACAACACAAAGTCCATGAAAACAATTGGGTCTCGAAGTGCCCTTAAGCTTAGTTGTCAAACTGCATTCCTCGAGGGCTGCAGTCCTGCAGGTTTTCGAGGTTTCCCACTTTCAATACAGCTGACTCATATTTAAGCTCATCAGCAAGCTCTGCAGGAGCCTGATAATTATCCTGATCATTGAATCAGGTGTGTTGGAGTAGAGATACCTCGAAAACCTGCAGGACTGCGGCCCTCGAGGAATGCAGTTTGACACCTATGCAAGGGGACAGTCAGTGATCCCTAGCACCATCCAGTGGTAAACTAATACAGTAATTCATTCTTTTCAGACTGTTTATGCCAATAGTATGCAAAACAATATGTTGTATTGGATAAACATATATATACATGTTTTTTTTTATATAATCGTAGGTCTGGTAATCATTAATTATATTACCTGGCTGAAGTTCCACGCTACTAGACGCTACGAGAGCTGCCATGATTCGCCGCCATCTTCCTGCTATGGATGCCCAAAGGACAACTTTGCGAATGTAGTTACCCCCGGTGGTGCTTGGATCGTGTGTCAGACCCAATGGCTCGACCACCGCTTACCTTCCACAGCTGGGGCCTGTAGGTGGTCTTCACTGACTCTCATGATTTAGGCTTATTTCTGCTTTGATCTCGCAAGCTTTTACTAGCCTTTTGTTTTAGCTAGCTCCTCGCGCTAGCCGCTCTTGTTAGCCACTCCAGTCTATGGCTCCAAATAACACCGGCTAGCCTCTCTTGTTAGCTAATTCTCTGAGCCATCGTAGTGTGCATGCTCCTAATTCTATTCTTTGACCACTAGATGGCGCACTGCACACTGGGGCTTTAAGATAACAGACGCTGTTATTAAAACCATGATGAGCCTTGAGATCAAAGATGAAAGCCTGTTTTCCTTTGATAGAGAACTGAAGGTGGTTGAGCTCACAGTCACAGAAATGCTGGAAGTCTTAATCTGAGTGGAGGCCTGCCTCTGGAACACGCTTGGCGTTGACCTTGATGATGCGTTGCTCTCTTCTCCTCTCAACCGAACCACAAAATCACCCGCTGGAATGTCATTAAATGTCACCAGGAAGTTCGAATCTCCGAATGACTGTGGAGAAAAGGACACGGCCAATGCTATAAAAGCGAATGTCTACCTGAAATAATTATTGAATTCTGTATCAAACAAAGTAGTGGATATAGGGACAGAACTTGGCTTCTTGACATTCAGTAACAGGTTTTCAGGAATATCAAGTATTAACTGGCAAAATATCTGTGGTATATTTGCTCAAGAAGATTGTCCAACATGCCTGCGAGGTCCCGGTGACCTCCGTTGGCCCTGAGCTGTCATACAACGTGACCTCTGGAATCCTTACACTGTCACTTCCTGCCACTGTTAACAACAGGGTGGCATTACTACCTGAAAGATTGCAAAACAAAGACAGTCATTTTTACAATTCCTGGGACATGGACAAATTGGGGACATGGATATACGAGTGATGGATATTTGACCTGAAAGAGGACGTCCCTCCTTGAGAAAGAAGTCACCATGGACCCCCTTATTAGCCTCCACAAGATTGAAGATGAAGTTCTTTGAACTTTGACCTAGTATCAACATTTACAATGGTTAAAACATTTACAAAAGACAATTCACCTGCATCTTTAAGATAGATTTTACTACTGACCTGCGACCTTAACTGAGTAAGGGTCATTGGAGTCTACACTGATTTCCCACAGTCCAGTTTCACTGTCATTGTTGAGGGTCAGTCGTCGCAGGTTACCTGCCGAGCTCAAAGATCCCAGAGGGCCACTAGACTCACTGGAGTCCTGAGATACACCTGCAAGGGAAGTAAAATGATGTTCAATATGTATAAATCTTTTTTTTTATTTTAAATGTATAGTACTTGATATAAAGAAAAAGACCTGTGGAGCTGGTTAGATTGAAGGAGAGCGAGGACGTTCCCGTGATGTAAATAATAATGCTTCGTAGTGAGCTATCCAAAGTAAATGTGAAATTATCAGGCTTTCCGGGGTTCATCACGACTTGAAAGATTGTTACCTGAAAAAGACAGTATGCAGGATTTTTAAACATCGTGTACCGTTTTTACATTTAGCCCATCTCTGTTTTTTTTTTTGCTTACCACTGCACTGGATGAAGAATCCTCGATAACACTTGTAGCCAGAGCAAGATCTGACTTGCTGACCTCAATAGCCTGACCTCCAGAGGCCCGAGCAAGGTCACGGTACAGTTGCGCATCAGCTTGACTCAGTGCTCTTTTGCGTCGAGTGCTCAAGACATCCGTCAGCATGAAAGTTACCTGACAATTCAAGAGAGCAATTGAAAAACAAAACAAGAATGTGACAATAATTTGATGGATGCTATGCTATGTTGTCATTGGCTAAAATGAAGCTCGAACCTTGGTGTGTTTTGATATTTGGAGATGTGACTTACCTCCGACTTGGTGCTCTCGATAAGGGCAGTGATGGTGCTTTTCAAGTGTGCATCTTTTGCTGGCGCATCAGTGAAGACAAATATCTCAGATAAAGGCGGAGCTGCGGTAAGGGCAAGCTGTCAGCCAAAAACAGAATACAGTAGTCAAAATGTATACACTGACTTGAATGGAAGTTTAATTGTGATACAATAAAATCTATTAGTCTAATCCACATTAGTGTCTAAATTGGAAATCGTATTTGCTGAGAAACGGTTGACTGTGCTGCAAACACCTGCAGTCCAGACAAGCACAGCTCCGGGATGTCTCCACCTCCACTGGCAGTCAGCCCGTCGATGCTTTCTTTGAATTTGTCTGCATCAGTCGTCAGTAACAGAGGTCCAAATCCTGCAAATGGCAACAGATTTTCACACGATTCGTTACGATAAGGTTCACTTGAGCCTTAACCTGACACTATAGGAAAGTTGGAAGCTATGATAGCACTTTGTACGAGTGCGCTGACTACCTGGATCATTGAAAGGAACCAATATGTAGGCCGAAGGCTCCTGCTGGGTTCCCCTCTTACTGTCAATGATGTTAAAGGAAACTCTTTTTGCTTCCGCTATATCGTCACTCATACTGCCTGTCGTGTCGATGACAAAACACAGTGCAGACGACGGGGAGAGGCCCATCAGTCTGCGGGAATTTAAGAAAAAAAACAAAAAACATTCACTGCATGTCTTCGTCCTGATGAACTCAATAATGCTCAATTGTCAAGGTGTGCTTGTCATGTACCGTAGGAAGTTCTTGTCTCCAACGGCTGTTCGGATGTCCTCCAGAAGTTCCACAGTGGCATTCACGGCCAAATCAGCTGCTTCATGATGAAGTGAACCATGACTTGACTCAATTACATCTTTATTGATGCCCCCCACTGGCTCACGTTTGCTCGTTTTGTCAAAAGAACCTCCATGGCTGCATTTACCTTGGAGCACAAAGAAAACCAATTGGATTGTATAGCACCCCAGAATGTAACATTTGCGATGGTTGCTAATTGCAACTACATGAACGATTTGACTGTGATCTGATGTATTTTCTGTGTTTTCTTTAGCGGCGCTGTAAATACCCAATTGAGGTCAGCGGATCGCATTATGATGTCTTCCATTCTTACAAGATATCAGAACATTCCCAATGATTAACATTCACTATTACCTGAATATGTTTATTTGTGGGCTAATACATTTGGTGCGAAAGTAAATCTCACGATGCATTGTGTTATGTTATAAAATGAGCTAAATGGTCTTTCAAATCAACAAATTATTCATTCAATAAACATACAGACAATTTCTCGAAAAGTTACCTTCTGGCTTTTCTGACGATAGGAGGCTGAAGTAACCAGAAGTAAGAAGCCCTTGCTGCAGCACATCAGGCAAAATGTTGTCATCACAGTTCTCTCCTGTACAGTTTCTACAGGTTGAAATATTTGGTCCTACAAGCAAATTGGGTCAGAAAAATCACATGGTATATAAGACAAATAACTCATGTTTAAAAGACAAGGTTTTTGGTGGAACATTGTATCTTGTTGTAGTGCTGTAGATTGGGATTGGAATCTTGGGACAGGTCTCGTAGATTTATTAGAATTAAAATAAATAAATAAATAAATAGCCCAAAATGTGAATAAAGTAGCATAAGCAGCATATCTAGTATGTAATGCAGAAGATTGGTTAAAATATGGAATAGTGAGCAATATTGTAAATACCATACACCCTAATTATTGTTATTTTGACCTGGCTGATTGGGTTGAAGATTGGATTTGGCTGGGGTTAAGAGCTGAAGCTTATTAACTTTTTCGTTTTGTTGTGAAGTACATCTAATGCAGAGATGTCCAAACTACGGCCCGGGGGCCATTTGCTCCCCGCCGTCCATTTTTCAGTGGCCCGTGACATATGCTAAAAATGGCATTTGACTCAGTTCAAATAAAATAAACAAAACAAAAATGTTTGGAGATGGTCAAAGTAAGAAGGGAGGGTATCGCAAAGCAGGTGCCATTAAAGGTTATTTTAGTTAACTAAAACTAATGAAAAAACTTAAACTAAAATTCACAAAACAATATTGTTACCGAAACAAAATAAAAACGAAAATGCTTTTTAAAAAACGAAAACTAACTGGTTTACATTTACTACATTTTATGTTTACTAACTCTAATTATAGCAAACATGTCCTTCGTTTTAGTCTTTGGTAATTTAATGCATGAGCCTTTGGGGATTATTTTAAATGTGATTTTAAATGCTCCCATGGTGTTTTTTTTTTTTTTAAATATTACGCACAAGTAATACACATGTAAAAAAAAAAACAACTAATACTAATACTGAAACTAACAAACTAAACTAAAAATAAGCATTTTTTAAGAACTAAACTAATAAAAACTAACAGAACCACTAACTAAAATGAAAAATTCCAAATCTATAACAACACTACTGCCATATTACAAATAAATTGGTTTATATACTGTAGCATTTTTCTAAATATGCACAACCACAAATAAATTATTTGTACATTTTTTAAGATTAAACACAATTTCTCTTCATAACATTATGTGGTCCTTGCGTCCTTCTGATTTTCTGTATGTGGCCCTAAAATGAAAAAGTTTGGACACCCCTGATCTAATGTGTCATTCTTAAATATGTTGGTGATCAATCAATCAATCAATCAATCAATCAATCAATCAATCAATCAATCAATCATTTTTTTTTTTATTCCTAAAGCTCTTTTCATACAAGGACTTAAAATCAGCCCCCGTTCACTATATGAGTCATGTGACACATCTAAGGTATGTGCTGACTTTTTGACCCCCCCCAAGTATGCTACACAAGCCTCATTTTATCAGGACCGGTTTAAAAACAAACCATCCCAGTGTAGACATAAATCACTTCACATGTTAAGGTGACTGACAATATGCCTTTTGTGGTATTTAACTGATGCATACACCGTCACCTTCATTCGAACAAAGCAGCAGTTGCTATGGAAAGAATGCATTGTAAATATTAACAATAGCATCCTACCTGCCAGATTCTCAAGAGTTTGCTCAGGTATGATGAGGGTGTTGTAAGGAGACGTGTTTCCCAACTCCACCCAGTTACTGTGGCTGTAGAAGTCCTGCAAGTATACAGCATAATAAATTCTACACACCATAAACCTCGCTCATGGATTGCATCACACCTCCAAAATTACATTCTTCTTTAACCTCACCTGTAGAGTGTGACATACACGTCCAAGAGTCCAGCGTCCTGCGATGAAGTTCTCCAGTTTCACACTGGCCTTCACAGCAGACACACCTACAGTGAGACAATGTGGAAAATAATTTAAAAATGACAGTCACAAATCACTTGGCTGTTTCAGTAACATTTTGCTGTTTGGACAGAGGTGAGACATGGCGGTGAGCACTCTTAGAAATAAAAGAAAAACAGCACAGTTGGATCTGACTCGACACGGTCTTGTATACCTTTTGTGATTAGGTCTCTCCCTTTCTGGAACATCTCACTATCAAAATGGTGCTCGTCACTCAACACAGATACCAAATCCACATAGGCATTACTGAAGTACATATTGGCAATGGAAGTATGGAACAAGACACTGGACACCAGTGAAGTAGAATTGTCCGAAAATGAACATGCCTCTTGTACTCGATCAACTGTTAGACTGTCATCGATCTGAAGATGGAAGAAAAGTCGAAAGTTCTTTTTAGAGTTTTAGCAAGAGATTGTGTATAACTAATCAAGTGTGTCCGCCATCTTACAGTCAGACTGAAGTCCATTCCGTCTGTTCGAGTCATGTCTCGACAGACCTCGGCAGTCTTTCGGAGAACTGCCCTTTGGGTGATGTCGCGGTGAGAAGTGGAGTTTCCATCAAAGGCAAAGAGTGGTTGGAAGCTTCGCGTTAGGCCCGTGAGCTCGAGGACCACAGACATTAGGAGCAAGACTGATCGCTTGCTGCTCATTATGGTGATCGTCAACGATGCGGTGAAACCTAATTAAAATAAAAAATGTTCTATAAAACCAACATCCATCCTTTCGATGTCTGACAAAACTATCACTCTTCATTTAGAATTAAATCCACAATCATTTGCAAGAACAATGTGAGCAATAGGAAGAATTTGTAAACATTTAACATTACCTAGGTAACACATAACCAAGAGGAAAAAAGAAGACATTAAAACTGACAGCCTCACCTTAATTTGTTCTTGTAAACTAAAATGTTATTCAGAAGTTGGGACTGCTTCAGTCTCCCAATGGGTGCATTCCAGTTTCCAGGATCAACTCAGGTAGCTTGTGTAATGTAGGTTCTCGGTTATCTGCGAGCCGTTGGACTGCGTGTGCGTGCAGGTGTATGTTTGACTGGGTGCAATGTTGTGTTTGAGTGTGTCCTTGGCTTGTCGTCATCTTAAAGGCTGCTTGAATGGTCTGAGATAAAGAAGTTTCCCACACCCTCAGGTGTCTGACTGTTACATATCCCATTATGTTTCTGTCAGCATGGATGATTTTTAGCTTCTCTTTTTTTAGTGAAGACTAGTCTATCATAGGCCTGGTACGCATGTAAGAAGTTGTCAAATATAATAATAATAATAATAATAGTTATTGTTATTATTATTATTATTATTATTGTTGTTATTTATTTATTTTCAAATTAATGACAGACTCCATATATAAAGATAGAAAATCAGGCATTTAACAATTTTGGTTGTATTGTATGTGGTTTGCTCCAGTAATGTCAGCACAGAACATCACACACGCAAATATTCAATCGCCACCATTCTAGAATTGAGTCCTCCTAGGCAGAGCGCTCGCGTGTAACACGTGAATTCACAAACACATAGATGAGCAGACACTTCCTTGTACGCGCCGATGGTTGTTGGTGAGTGTTTTCAGAAGAGGACCGGTCAGTGTGAGCGACATAAGATGGTGATGTCGGCAAGGGGAAAAAAAAAAACAACAACTTTGGAAAATACTTCCTGTGCTGTGGGGGAACACACTTTTGTACAAAAAAATGACATTGGGTGGCACATATGTTGTTTTATTTTTTCTTACTGCTTTTTTGCTCATCAGTCAAGATGCTTCTTTGATTGGTTCGTTGTGTTCATGTCACAGTCAATTGTATTTCAATAGTCAGCGTTCCCCTACACGCATGATTTTCGTTGTAAATGAAGAGAAATACTTCACTTATTTAGCCCATTGTAGCAATAAAAGGTTAATATTATGTCTATAATTAATTAAATACTTTCATTGTTTTTCACATAGAATTAGTACCTTTAAAAACACATTTTGCAACTTGCTGTCAACTGAAAATGACATCACAAGGGCTCAGGTAACCAATCACAGTCCACCTGTTTTCTAGGTTTGGTCATGTGACATTCACAAGCTGAGCTGTGATTGGTTACCTGAGCCCTTGTGATGTCATTTTCAGTCGACAGCAAGTTGCAAAATGTGTTTTTAAAGGTACTAATTGTACGTGAAAAATAATGGAAATATTAAATTTATTATTGGCAAAATATTAATGTTTGACTGCCAAAAATGGCTATATAAGTGAAGTAGCCCTTTAAGCATGTTTGAGCATAAAAGGGCCTCCTTCTACCACTTGTAAATACAAGTACGGTGGTTCTATGATCAGAAATTTAACAGAACTGTAAGGTATCAAAGTAGTTTGGTCTTGCCTACACTTATTGTTGAAGTTATATAAACCATAAATCTGAGTATGTTTATAACATGTTGTGATAATTGTGCAAAAACTACTTCAAACCACTCAAAGAAACTTTGTGGAGAGGTTGGACTCAGCCAATGTGGAATGCATTGCATTTATTAATGTTGCTAAAACTTCTTGCCATTTTTTAAAGTGAGCAATGATATCGGTTCAAGATTGCCACATGTATCAGTGAAGTATCAAATTTGACCTCACTTTCGTCAACATATATTCCTAACATTAAAATAGGCTAACACCTTGAATAATTTTGTTTAAAAAGGTGTGGCTGGTAGTGTTGAAAACGAACAAGTATGGGCCTGCCTTTTGACCTCAGCCACTTGTATCATATCATTTGGTGTCGGGTATCAACAATCTTTTATATATAGCTAATGTTCTGAAATTCAAGATTAGCAAAGCACTCAGAGAACCGTTATGATAATACAGACAAGCTGTTTGTTTGGTCATAAATTAGTGGACAATAGCATCCTACAGAATGTGGCGGATGATGTGAACTACTGAATTTGGCTCTGCAGCATTTTTAGTGACCAAGCAACAGCCACGTGGTATGTCGCACACACGTGAGTAATTGAGTAACATGCTGAAAGAAGATGGTCAACAAAGTCAACATTTCTCCCTTCTGGCCTTTGTGGCATGCAAATACTTTTGTCTCATCACCCTCCAAGGGTGTTGAAACGGCAAAAGAAGCATTACAAACTACATAAACATTTGGTTGGGAAATTCTGTTGAAAAAGTGTGACTAAAGCATGTGACGAAAGTTTGAAATGTTGAGCAACGTTCCCAGAATGCCAGACGGCTCTGCTGATGTCATATCTATCTATATGCAATTTATGTTGGTTTAAAGCCTGTTCAGACAGTTTAGAATATGCATTTATGGAAAATTTACTTTTTAAGTTATTTTAATTTACTTTTTAATTCTTGATGACAAATGGTTGCATGTCTTCTGTAAACCAAGTAAAGCTTTTGCATATTTCCTGTTTCCATAGCATATAGCATATCACTCAACCCCAAAGATCTAACAGGACCCATCGAGACAAGCTTTATCATAACCATTAACAATACAAAAGACATTATTATTATTGATTAGCTTTATTGTTCCAGCTTGTTTTCTTGTGTCCTTTCTTGTTTGCTAACGTCTTTTGATTCCACCTGTGCTTGTCACCTTGGTCTTTTGTGTCTGCTAATCATCTCCATCAGTCGTGTTTGTCCAGGTGTTAATCGTTACCTTGTTAGTTGGCTTTCCTGGTTTCTTTCTGTTGTTCTGTTTGTTTCTGTTGTTTCCTCCTTGTTGCGTTCATGTTTTGTGGTTGTTACTTGTAGTAGTGGTATGTGTTCTGTTTCCTGGTGTTTTGTTGTCACTTGAGTTATATACTTAGAACTTTGCTGATTTTGTATTTGGAGTTTTCCCCAGTTGCAAGTTGCAATTGCTTTTGGCAATCAATTGTTTAGTTCAGTACATCCTTCTTCCTTGCATGTGACTCCCAACTCAACCAAACACGTCAGTGACAGCAAGAAGTTGATTTATTGAAGATTGAATGTTGTACTTTTCAAAACAACCACAGCATGATAGTGCAAATAAGAACCACTATGACGAGTTTTCTTTTGATATGTTTTCACAATAATAATAGCAACCACAATGCAAACCGTGATCACGAAAGTGATAATGACGACACACCACAATCCTTCTGCTGGTTCTGCAGATATCGGATGTAATCTCTTTCTCTTTGTATCATACACGCAGTCGAGATTGCTTTCCAACTTGTAGGTGACGTTACAGTCCTCAGTGATGTCAGGGCGGACGCCAGTCACTTTGAAAACTTCATATGGAGGAATCAGCACCTGGTGGTTTGTTTCCAGCGCGGCGTAATGGCTTATGTCGGCACCGAAACACGTGTTCATCTCAAAACATGAGGAGCTCCTTTCAAGTCTCTTTTTGTCAGAAACTAACGTAAAGGAGCCGAAACGGACTTGCTTGGAAATATCCACGTGCAAATGTCTTTGTGTTCGGTAGATGGCTTTCAGACATGATACCTGGCTGTGTTTCAGAATTTGAATGGCTTCACTCAGAAATGAATAAAGCTTTGAATCCATATAAATTGTCTCATTATTGCTTACTTGATATTCACTTATGCCTAATTTATTGGTGGGATGTTTCAGCAAAGACTTTGTATACATGTATATGGCGGCAGCATGCTGTTTCTCAATGTATTCGTGTGCCGGCTTCCTAGCTTTTTGTTCTGCATCACTCCAAGCCTGACTGAAATTCCAATCGGATGCCATTGTCTTCACAATGAGCACATCAGTCAATACGATGGGTTTTGTATTGCAGCCGTCCTCCCTGGAGTCGCAGGCCTGCGTAGAATTCTCAACAAAAGGAAACACGGTGGCTCAGCATTTATCCACTAGATGGCAATGCAGGATTCTCTCTGAGGAATTTGATCAAATTACCTTTGCAGAAATGTGCTGGGAGTGGGGCAGAAGATAAATGATGACAAACACCAGCAGGCATGTCAAGAGAAGAGACGTAATAATGACGCATGCGAGGCTCTTCTGCCAAGTACATCTGGAAAGGAAAAAAAAAATGTTGAAGCGTGAATAAAGAAAAAATTACTTTAAAACTATATAGTATTTTTTTCCAGTGTATTTTCTTCTTAATTTATGTTAATAAAGATGTTATGATTAGAATAATAGTGTGATCTTCAAACTAATTATTTACAGTAGATGTCCAGCATGGAAAAAAATTCTTTATGACAACAAATCAGAGGTCGACCAGTATCCAAGGATAGATTATATTTAACCTAATAGATACCACTGTCCTTTAATTTTATATTCATTTGTGCTACTTCTTAGTTAACAACACTTTGAGGCTTGCATGATTGTCAAGCTTTTTAAGAATAAATTATATTGAGGACATTTTCTCATGGGAAAGTAATTGGAAATTGTGCCAAAAGCAAATATTAAGCACTATGTTATGTACTTGGCAAACTGTTTTCCAGAATTATTCATGTCACTTTGTGTGGACAAGCTCCATGCACACATGCAAAAATATAGCAAGTCAGGCCACCAAAATTCCCAAACACGGAAGCAAATGTAAAAATAATGTTTAACACATTTTCTTTACTTACAATTTAAATTATATCCACTTCTATTCATAAACATAATCAATTTCAGCTTCAAGCATAGTATTTGAGAACAATAAGTTACATTGATTCTGTATTTGCTCCATTTGACTTCTTGAACAATACGATAAGTTTTACGACCGGCAAATATGCTTCACAAAGCTCAATGAATGCATACAGACAAATTGCTTGGTTTGGAAATCAATAATAATCTTGTAAATCTTACCCCATTAAGAGAAGCACTGTAGTGGTCTTTTTTGTAGTTCTGACACAAGACCTGTTTTTCAATCTTGTATGTTATCTTAGTTTTGTTTTTGGTTTCACTCAACACTCGAATGAGAAGCCAAACCGGATCAGCTCGTGTTGCCACACCCTTCACTGCAATGACGAAGTCCGTCTCGGAATCCGTTTACACAGCCAAGTTACAATTAACTGTTAATAAAGGCATGCAAAGCATGTCTTTGAAAACAGGACTTTTGTTGGTTTGACACCAAAGACTAAATATTGCTAAAATGCAAAGTGCAGGTCATTAGAAATAGATGACAGGTGTGCAAGCGCGCCGTCATGTATGTTAAATTCAGGTCAATCCTGTTTCCCGAGAGTTTGTTGCCCCCACTGCACCTCCAGATTTCTGCTTTAAAGGCATACAACATTCCAAGGACACATCACAGAGAAAAGGGTAAAGCAGAAAAAGATTGTTTACACTATTTAGCGATTTCATCTGCAGATTTAGTCCGTATGCAAGAATGCCTGATGTCTATCGCATCTCTTTTGATTTAGATATGAAGCTGGAAAGGTCATGAAGAAAGCACGATTTCTCACCCTTCTTTTAATTCTAGTGGCAGTGGTTGCCTTGTACAGAGACCCATTTTTAATCCTCTGGTGGCCCCAGGATCCTGCTCAGGTCAGAACATTCTTTAATTTGCATTTGATTTCAAATGTGTATTTCTGCAATGACAACTCATCTGCAGTAGTTCTTGTGGAGTGGAGCCTCGTGGTAATTGTTTTCATTTAAAAAGTCTACTAGTATGATGTAAACAAAGTGAACTCCTCCTCTTCCTGGAGGATCGGGCCTCAAATAGTAAAAAAAAAAATCTATGAGTAATTGATGCACCCTCTTAAAACGTATCGAATTTCCTGGAAATGCCACAAGCTTACGGCAAAGCACTACTTTTGTCTAAATATACTGAATTCAGTTTAACAGTTTCTTGCCATTAAATGCTACAAGATGGTGCCAAAGTAAAACTTGAATTGTTTTTGGATGAGCACAAGAACAGCTCATGGCGGGGGGAGGGGGGCGTATGGTCCAGTGAATAACCCCAAAAATCAGAACATTTTAACCAACCAGATTTTGATTTTGATTAAACTTGACGTGCCTGTTGAAAGTATCCATAGCCTCAGATATTCGTTGAACATTCATGAAAAGTTGACATTTCTTTGAATATTTATTGACTCCTTTTTGCTGCTCAAAAAAAAAAAAAAAAAAAAAAAAAAAAATAAGAAACGTATGTGTTTTAGAGAACGTGATCTTGAGGTCAATTGAAAGCTCAATTAAAAGGTCAAAATGTTACTAAAATATGCACCAATCTTCTAAATAATGATTTTCAAATTTGGAATCCTTTTTGAATTACTTTTCCAACAATAGATTTGTGAAGACTAATAGTTCCTGAGATATAAGGGTTCAAAAGAAGGTGGCCACGCCCCTTTTGCCAAGAATGTCAACATTTGGTGGGTCATAGCTTCCAAACCTCTGCTCTTTTTGGCCTAAAATTTGACATTTAGTGTTGTGCCATCACTATTAACAACTGCACCAAGTTTCATGAAAATCTAAATCTGCTTGGTTGAAGTTGAACCCACTAGAATGACACCCATGTGTTTTGGCAATTTCATTAAAGTTAATTTTTTATTTCGTTTTGAGTTTTGGTTTTTAGTTAGTTAATTTAGTTAGTTTTAATTAGTTGTTAGGATGGCTCTATTAGTTTTTATTAGTTTTAGTTATTTCAAAAATGCTTAGTTTTCTTTAGTTTTAGTATTAGTTTTCATTTTTAAAAAGTGTATTACTTGTGTGCAAGATTTAATAAACACAATGGTACCATGGTTTGAAGGTGCTTTTCTATTGGCTGCTGCTAGATGACGACACTTCAGTGTGACACACTTTCAAACATCCTTATTCCGGTTAATATTGAAATAAATAGACTCAAATCACATTTAAAATCAACCCCAAAGGCTCATGTATTAAATTAATTACAAAAGACGAAAACTAAGAACATTTTCACTATTGTTATAGTTAGTTTTAGTTAATTTTGTTTCAGTTAGTTTTATTTTTTTAAAACGCATTTTCGTTTTAATTTCATTTTGTTAACAAAAAATGTTTTTTTTTAATTTTAGTTTTAGTTTTTTCCTTAGTTTTAGTTAACTAAAATAACATTGGAATGTGCAGGGCTTCACGATAAAACAGCTGATTGTTGTAACTGTCGCCATTTTGTCATTACAGATGTCTGATCATGTGATTCTCAACATGGCGACAGAGTCCATTGACGACATGTACGATGGTTGTCGAAGAGAGATTGCTGCTGTAATTGACTTTATCGGCGCATTTGAGCGGGGCAACAACAAAGGCTTCACTTCTGCCTGGGCTGCAGCTGAAAGACACGCAAAGATGCCTGCGCACCAAAATCTGAAGCAAGAACACGCTGTAGTTTTGTACTTATACACCGATGAACATGAGCTCCGACGTGATTTCAATACAGCGGTAAAAGAAGGGAAGCGAAAATATGGCACGCATGAATTTCAGTTTCATCATTTGTACTTCTACTTAACTGATGCTATCCAGATGCTCAACCACAATCAAACCACTTGCATGACCTGCTATCTTCGAACCTCGGAACGCTACAACGTCCATGCGCTCAACACCAAAATCCGCTTTGGCACTTTCGTTTGGGCGGCTTCAAGCAAGCAGACTTTTGAGTCCAATGGTAAAGGTTCCTGCTTTGAGATCCACAGCTGCTTTGGTGCTGATGTGACGTTCTATTCTGCTAAAAGCCAAAGGGGGCAAGCGTTAATTCCTCCATATGAGGTTTTCACAGTCACTAATGTAATGACGGATGATCAGTGGTGCAGTGTTGTCTACAAATTACAAAGCACCAAAATGCCCTGGGGAGATCTGAACTGTAAACTAAATCCACAGCAAATACAAAAAATCATGCCATTTGTGTGAGCGGGCTGTTTACAAAGTCATCGTGTAAACAATGTGTTTATGAATGTGGTTCTAATTGTGTAGAACTGTATTTTATAGTATGGAGAGCTGTCTGACATACTGCAAAGGGTCAGCAAAATATTTGAAGCAGCTCAGTATGAAACATTAGTTTTACACTACTGCAAACACAATCATTAAAAAAAACTATTTGAAAGTGCAAAAAAATAATAATAAAAGGGGATGCAAATATGAGAATTGATTTTTATTGTTCACTCGTTCTAAGGTAACATGAAATAATGAAATTATTGCACGAAATATGAAATGAATATGAAAAACTTCAGCAATCATTTGCTTGTGGAATATTTCATTTCACTGCAAAGAAATCTGAATGACTACACTATTTCATTTATTCATTTTTTAGAAGAGGTTCTATTAGTGTATAATGCAAAAACATTTTCATGTACTTTTTGTTAATTCTTGCTCAACAGGTGACAACTAGTTCAGGGTGTACTGTATCTTTCACCTCGGTCAGTCAGTGTAGACAGTCTGTAGCTCACCTGTACCTCTACTGAGGACGAGTACCATTACAAATGTATGTATGCATAATCCCTGCTCTGAAAATAATGTGCATTGATTGATATGTTCTGCTTATACCCATTCATTTTTTGATCAAGCTCAGCCGAGTGTGTATCATCATATGATCCAGTAGAGAGCACAAGAGGGCTTCGCATTCTCAGAGGTTGAAGCTAATACGTTTATAGAAGCATTTCATTGCTGCTCTCTTTTTGAAGGTGCTGTGCAGAACTTACAAATAAATGTTGTCACCATCTTAAAATAATGGACAAAAGTCATATTTTGACAAAAAAAAAAAAAAAAAAAAAAGCTTTACATTTCCTCGGGATGCAAGCCTACCCTGTTCACATTGGTTACATCTTCAGTTAAACATCCATCCATCCATTTTCTTGACCGCTTAACCCTTACATGGGTTGTGGGGGGTGCTGGAGCCTATCTCAGCTGGCTTTGGGCAGCAGGCGGGGTACACCCTAGACTGGTCGCCAGCCAATCGCAGGGCACACAGAGACGAACAACCATCTACGCACACAAGCACACCTCGGGACAATTCGGAGCGCCCAATTAACCTGCCATGCATGTCTTTGGAATGTGGGAGGAGACCGGAGTACCCGGAGAAGACCCACGCGGGCACAGGGAGAACATGCAAACTCCACCCAGGAAGGCCGGAGCCTGGACTCGAACTTGAGTCCTCAGTACTAGTAGCGGACGTGCAAACCAGTCACTCACCGTGCCACCCCTTCAGTTAAACAGATTAATGAATTTAATTCTACCACTGAATTTAATTTACCACTGAAATTAGATGATTAATAAATAGAATATAATCAGTGTTTTGTTTTTTTGTATTTTCATAAATAAATAAATAAATAAATAAATAAAATAGAAGGAAATAATGACCATTATAGACCATTATTTTAGGAAGGTGACAATGTGCATTAACAGTAGTCATAAATGCATTAAAAGTTGAAATTTTAAATTTGATTCATTTTAACAGGGACTTGAAAATATGGCCGGACTGGAAAGCCAATGATCATTTAAAAGCAGTTGATAATGTAGACATTTGTTACTCTCACACTTACAGAATGCACCTTCATAAAATCAACAGCTTAAAAACAACAGAGAGGACTGTTAGATATTGGATATTAGATTACAAAATAGTTAAAGTAAAAGCAGCGTAGTATAGACGAAAACCTCACATAAGCAACGTCTCTGATGCTAACACAACCGTAGAGGCATCCAGGCTGGTCCACAATTATACATTTTCTTCCAGTGACGTCACGCACCCTCGTTTTGCAGATTGATGCATTGTTTAGTTCTGGTTAGTGTTTCAATATTATTCTCATAATCTCAACTTCCAACATGGCGGACAAACAAATGCTGGTCATGTGAACGAAAACTAGCTATCAAAAGGAATTAAAGCAGATGACGACGGGTTGCGACAGCATTGACAGTGATGCTATTTTGTTTTTATTACTACAAACCAGCGCACCCTCAATTCAACAAATCTGGGTATCTTAGTAGGGTGTAGTAGAGTGTTTAAGTTGACAAAGGGTAACCGAGGAGCCCACACCGAAGCCTGCATATAAAGGTTCGCTGAACTGAGCTTTGAACCTATGGATGAGCTCCATGTTTTCTGAGACAGAGTAAAATGCCAGCGTGTTGCCAGCATAATCCAGGTACACGCCAATTCGTGAAGCACGGGGAGCACCCGCAAGGTCGCGGTCCGTTTTATTGTGCCAAGCGGAATATCCCGAGTCGGAGCAGAGCAGACTCCAAGACTTGCTGTTGTAGCCCAGCAGACTGTGCGAGTTCTTCCCCTTGCGATTGATGCTTTTATAGGCCACTCCCAGGGAAAACTCGCCACTCCACTCGGCCTCCCAGTAAAATCTGAAACCAGTGAGTGGCTCCTTGCACAGCACTTGGGAGAAGCCATCGAAGCGTTCCGGATGTTCTGGATAAAACTGGACTGATTTCTTCCTGGTGACCTTCTGGTTCCCGTCTGACAGGACTAGTTCCTTATAGGCTGTATTTGCATCGAAGGACATCTTACAGGCGTCTAAAAAGAAAACATATTTCTTCACTAAACTGAATGATCAAGTCTCACAATTCATCCTAATGAACACATTATTAATGCCAATGTATCAAGTTTTATTGCAGAGTAATCTGAAATTTCTCAACCAAAATGAGGACAGAATTTTTTATTTTTGCATCAAATCCTTTGTCAGGGTGCCCTCCAATGGACAAAACTACCAACAACAGACAATTTTAGTGAAAAATTGCAGTTTGTGTTTGGTCCTCACGGGCCTTATTGGACTCCCTGAGGGGCTGGTCCTGGCCCGCGTGCCATATGTTTGACACAACTACTTTAGAGGGAGATACTTGAACAACAATTGCAGCATTGGGCCCAAATACAGAAGAAAGTACGGTTGAACATTGTACAATGAACTACTCACATCTTAAGAAGTCTGATCTTGTTTTTGGCTCCTGAAAATCCACTCTGTTAGGAACTGTTTCAGCATGAAAATATGAAACATATTCTGTGTTTAGTTGAGATCAAATGAGCCCATTTTTCATAACAAAACAAATGTCACAATGCTTCATGTCAGTTCATGTTAGACAATTGGAAAATCCCTTTATGGGGTACCCCAATAGAATTCTACACATTTTGCTGGGGCCATTTTATCGTAAGGCATCAGAGAAATAGTATGCCAAATACAAATTTATGATTGGTTGGTTCACACTTACCTTTGAGCCGTTTGTCTCCATTTCTTGGTAAAAGGATGTACACAGGTGTTTCACTTACTGTTAAAAGGAGGCACATTACATTTGTCTGCTCTATAGTTCAAGAAGGTCGAGAGGTAAACACGTTTTTTGTTTATCTGGACAAACCTGTCTTGGAGATTTGACTGAGTTCCTTTTTACAGATACCATCTAGATGTTCCTTCATTTCTAAGGCTGTTTTGCTCATCTCACTGAAGGAGAACTGCGGGTTGATGAGCACTTTGGGCACCATGGCTTCCGGAGCGACACACAGGGTTGGAAAATTCTATTCAACATGACACAAGAGGTACATAATCAAGTCAGAAGGTGTTTAACTATTAAAGTATTTAAAATAACACATTTAACATAACTGACCTTGTGCTGCATTTAGCAAACTAGCCAATAAAGTTACCAGCCAACCATACAAGCCAACTTGCCGCAGCACACAACTGCTGCATATTTGGCTTTCTCTCTTCTTTCATCAGGAAAAAAAAGTATATTTGTATCTGTTTCCAGTTTGCAGCAGTTATTATTCACAAACCTGTTGAAAACACTGGCAAAAAGAAGTTGTTGCAACATGGCCCTGGCTGATCTCTTATACTCTGCTGCCACCTGTTGGCCATTTTTTTTTTGTAATAACTACCATTGCTTTCAGCCACCTCTTCATTTCAGAAGCTCAATCAAAGCCTTCTGTATGTTTTTTCATTAAAAACAACAAAACATGTAAATAAGTTTTTTGGGAGTGAAGGACAAAGTATTAAAAAACGTGTTTACACGTTTGTGGGTTTGAATGAGTTAAGTACGGTTGTGCTTGAAAGTTTGCATACCGAGTGGGTATGGAAAAAACTCACGAGTGCAATGTATGGTGAGAAAAAGGCTTAATGCCCATAAAATGCAAAATAATGTGAGAATGATGAACCAACCAACCAACCAACCAACCAAAACAATTTAGCCAAACATAGCTCGCTAACCCACAAACTAACTAAGCTAACCAAAACTTGAGAAATTATTCATGAATATTTTGAGAAGATCCACTGAACAATAAAACAATTCTTCAAGTTAAGGGTATGAATAATTTACTTTAACGGATTTGTGGACTCACTACATTAAATAATAAAAAAGAGGAACCACTACAGAGATGTCTTGGGTAAAGAACGAATGTGCAACCGAGGTTGCATGGCGTTCACATTTCATGCAAACCGATTGAGAGTACGTTTGGACCAAGATCATCACTTTTCATTCTCGGACAGGTTGATTTAGTTTGTTTTGTTCACACCTGTCCAACAGGACCACAATAAGGAGAGAAATTAACTACAGTTCGATCAAAAAGAACTATAAGGTGCTGTTGGTAAATCAGCCGAGCATTGCGTACAAAAATGATGAAGAAATGAATGACAACCTGCAGAAAGTGAATGTTGTCTTCTGTTTCAAGAATCTGCCTCAGCTCTGCATCTCTTCGCTGCAGCTCGAGTATCTCCTGTTCCAGACGCTCCACGTAGCTGTCAGCTTGAGACATGGCCGCCTGCATGTTGGCTGTTATCATCTGATGGATTTCTGCCTTCCAGCGCTCCACGGCCTGGAGCATCTCATGGAATGTCTTATCACTCTCGGCCTGGGCCCGCTGGGCGCAGCTCTAACGGAAGTAAGGTCACTTTGTCAGGATGTTTAATGTACATAAAAATACATTTTGGGGATGACTTGCTGTGTGTCAAAGAGTGCCAAGTTTGACTGTTCTTACTTTGAGAACATCAACATTATGCTTGAGCTCCTGCAGCTCTTTCATCCTCTCTTGTATTAGGTGCTGGACCTCAGACTGCGTGACCACCAGCACTTTCTGATAGAAACAAAGGATGGTTAGAAGAACTTTTTTTAAATCACATCTCTTATGTTAGGCTAGAGCTACTGTAACTTCAATTTTAAAATGGAACAATTCTAAAATGGAACGGTTCGATTCGATTCACTAGGATTACGATTTGATTCAGTGTAGGAATAAGCGGTCAAGAAAATGGATGGATGTACCGTATTTATATTTCCTACCATTAGAATGTTTGGCTTCTTTGTGTATCCTGTTATTTGGAAATCGTTGAAATATACCCGACTGTACACTAGCCAATTAGCAGGCCATTCTAATCTCCAGCAACTTCTGAGGAAATGCCTTTCAGAGCATTATTTAATATTAAGTCCCGAATGTCTTGTAGAGTCACATTTTGAGTGAGATTTACAATACTGCACCTGTTTGTCGACGCGCTCCTCCTCCGCAGAGGTGATATTGTGGCTGCGGTGCTCTCGAACAGTACACAGTACACATATGCACATCTGGTCTGAGCGGCAGAACAGCTCCAGGCCCTTCTCATGCTGAGGGCAGATCTTCCTGTCCAGGTGTCCGGTTTCGTCCACCAGCTTGTGCCGCTTGAAGGTGGACGACTCGTAATGCGGCTTCACGTGCGTTTCGCAGTAGTAAGCCAGGCACATGAGACACGACTTGACCGCCTTGTTCCGACGACCCACACAGAAATCACAGAAGGACTCCCGGTGCATGTAGGGGAAAGGAGTGAGCTCCTGAAGTTGGCGGCGGGGCTCGTGGTAGACGTCCGGGAGGTTGCGTCTCAGCACGGGCCTCGGTGTGAAGGTGGCTCTGCACTGGGGGCAGCTGTACACGCCCATGTGGTCAAACTGATCCCAGTAGATCTTGATGCACTCCAAGCAGTAAGTGTCCCCGCATGGGATGGTGACCGGGTCTCTCTGTGCATCCACACAAAGAGGGCAGATGGCTTCTGGAGGTAAAGGGAAACTCGACTCAGCCATGATCGTATTAGAAGAACTTGACCTTTTAAAATGTATAGATCTGTGAATAAATCAAGAAGTATCTGAAGCAAAGTGCGCTGAAGCGACTCAACACAGTGACACTGTGTTTTTATGCTGACATTACAAAAGGGGAGGTTTTGTTTACACTAAAGCAGAGAGCTCTTCTCACCCTCAAATCTTTTTCCCGTTGTCTGAGATAAAGAGCAGTCAGCAACCTTGACAAATTTGAAAGAAAGAAAGAAAAAAGTGGTTGGCTTCAAACAAAGGTCCTGAGTTGTTGAACACATCTAGATGTAAATAGGCCAGCATGAAAGAAAAGCTTTTGTCTCATTCAGCTTTTGATCTGAAACCCAAATGTCAACAAAAACAAATGAATTGACCTTGCCGTTGTAATATGGAGGGGGAAGTATTTTTGCACAGTGCAGTCGATATCCCATCAGAGATGGGAAAAGTACTGACATTCTCTACTTGAGTGAAAGTACAATTACTTGGGTAAAAAACAACTTTGGACAAAGTAAAAGTACTCACTAAAATAATTACTGAAGTAAAAGTAAAAAACTACAGGCTCTGAAATGTACTTGACGAGTAGAAGTAAAAAGTATTTTTATTTGCTTCCGACTACGTCAGTTTTAAAGATATTAGCTAATGCTAATGCTAATGGAGCAAAATGGGTATACATCGGCCAGTTGACTCTCTGACTTGCCCTGCGTCGAGTCCACAGTGTTGAGTTGTTCCAATCTAGCCAATTGCAAGTCATGTGATAGCGTCTCGTAGAGCCAGTCACAAGTTGGGATGTTGGGGACCGTGTGTAACGCTTCATATGATTGGTGCAGCCAGGAGACATTAACAGCCAAGTATTTTAATCGTTTTCATGTATTTAAAAACAAAAGTAACAACCACCCATCCATCCATCCATTTTCTTGACCGCTTATTTCCCACAAGGGTCGCGGGGGGTGCTGGCGCCTATCTCAGCTGGCTCTGGGTAGTAGGCGGGGGACACCCTGAACTGGTTGCCAGCCAATCGCAGGGCACATAGAGACGAACAACCATCCACACTCACAAGCACATCTCGGGACAATTCGGAGCGCCCAATTAACCTGCCATGCATGTCTTTGGAATGTGGGAGGAGACCGGAGTACCCGGAGAAGACCCACACGGGCACAGGGAGAACATGCAAACTCCACTCATGAAGGCCGGAGCCTGGACTCAAACCGGAGTCCTCAGAACTGGGAGGCGGACGTGCTAACTACTCGACCACCGTGCCGCCCAAAAGTAACAACCTTGTTATGAAAATGAATCAAGTAAAAATTACAGACACTGGTTAAAATGTAACGGGTAAAAGCAAAAAGTAGTTTACAAAATCAATAGTCAGGAAAGTACAAAGTCCTGAAAAAACTGCTCAAGTATAGTAACAAAGTATTTGTACTTCGAAATTACAAGAATCTGCGTAACCAATTGCACAACAAAAAAGCTGTAGTAAGCTGCCTCTAAAAGCCAAATTGAATGGAACCCAAATGAATATTCTTGCTAACGCATGCAGATCCTTACTATGTACAGTTTTACTATGTCAAAATGATTGACTGTGAAAAAGCTCGCAAATCAGTGGAGACGCAAGATATTTGCACTGTACTGTATGGCTCGAATTCTGGCTGAGTTTCCGGTGCATTGACGCACGGTCCCTTGATAACGCACAATCATGCACTTCCTGTGGGTTTATACACAAGTTCTCAGCAAACAAAAAGAGTGTTTCAATGCTTCCAGCTGTTTCCTAGTTTCCATGTGACTGAGAAGTGAGTTTCATGGCGGTGCATGTTTTCAAAACAACTCTGTTTACACTGAACAGAAAATATGCGGTCAGGATGTGGGCACCCACGCAAATACATGCTAATGTGGACAAATAGTGAAAGGTGACAGTGTGCAAAGTGGACATTTGGCAGCAGTATAAGGCCTTCAATCACATATGATGACAGTTAATCTATTAAAGTTTCCTAATGTACTCCATATACTGTATAATCTATGGCAGTGGTTCGATTGAACCCCAGGGGTTCGGTGAATCAGTCTTAGGGGTTTGGCGGAGGTCAAGACACACCCGACTCATATGATTCGTGATGACACGCCCCTCTTGGCTGTCATTGGCTGCAGGTAATCACGCTACATTGCTTGGCCTATCTGTGCTGCGGGGCAGTTGGTGCGCTCAGTAGTTGTCTTGTGACTGTTGTTGATAGTACATCATGTCATTTCTTAATTTCAATCCACACTCCCAGATATATTAACTTATATTTTTTTTTACATAAATTCCTATTTACTTTTGTTTTTTAGATAATTTTAACACAAACCTACCAAATAAAACATATATAATACATATGCATTAGTCTAATTATTATTTAATTATTATTAATTAATAGCTATATATTAATTATTCATATAATTATAATAATAATAATAATTATTATTATTATTATTATTAGCCTATATATTTGAAATGTATAATCCTCAGGTTTATGTATTTAGTATTAATAAACTATAATTTCTTTTATTCTTCTTCTTCTTCTTATTATTATTATTATTATTTTAATGTTTTTGGGATGTCTGCATTCAGTTTCATCCCAAAAACATAAAAATAAAATGTGAAAAAAATATTAAGAAAACAAATGACATGTCTTCACATAGCAGTATATTTATTGTGTAGAGGTAACCTGATTATTATGCAATTCAAACAACATACCTTATTATTTTAAATAAATAGGCTGCTCTCATTATTATTAATTTAGAGTAATTATACTTTATTAATACTAAATACATAAATCTGAGGATTACACATTTCAAATAAATAGGCTTTATTAGACGAATGAATATTTATCACAAAAGGCTTATTTGGTCGTAAATGATCTACAAAAAAAAGTAAATGGGAATTTGCCAGGTAATTTTTTTTTATAAATCTTAAGTTAGGCTTGAAATATTTCTGTGTGTGTATTACAGAAATTCTAAAAATGTACAGCAAAACAAAAAAAAACAAAAACAAAAAAAACACAAAAACAAAGAATGTTTGGATGAATATGTGCGATATGAATTCACATGTAAAATGGAACGTATGGTGTTCCACAGGGTTCAATTCAATGGCCTGTGATTTCTTTTTTTTCATTGTATCTGCTGCCCCTGGATTTGATCCTCAGAAGACAGAGGTGGTTTTAAAGTGCTCTATAACAAAATAGAGTTGAGTGATGGTAGTCAGCGTCCTAACTGCATGATTTGCAATGACAAGTTGAGCAATTCTACTCCAGCACAAGTTGCTATCTAGCAAAATTAAAGGAACGCTTCCTTAATGGATTCAGAAGAACAATATTGTAAGCCATACAAGTACGATGGTGAAGAATTTGTTGTTTACATTCATGACTCCTTGTTGCAGCATACTTTGCTCCAACCCAAAATAACTTGTGATGTGGATGAATCTGTGGGTGGAGGTGTTGCTAAAGTAGAGTATTGTAGGTGGAACTTCTTGGATGAGTCATGGGGAGCATGTGGTAGAACAGCTGCGATGGGATGGAAGTCTGTCACATGCAGTGGATCCCTCTGATGTGTTTGTGGAAACAAGCGAGGGCTGGGCGGGGAGGCGGCCTGTGCTAGCATATGTCTGAAAGAGGAAACGGCAGAGATAACATGATGCTTAAAAGGAGGGAAATCGAGCGCCCATGCTCCCAATGGATGCAAGACCAGAGATGACTGGGCAGATGGAGGGAAGCGAAAAGGAGCCATTATGACTGTGTGACAACGAAAATGAGCAAGTCAAACACAAAGAAGCATGAAGTCCTTTGACCAAGACTTACAAACATTCATTATCATAATGACACAAAACAAGCATTCAACTTTCACCAAGAATAAAGATGTGTGACAAGAACGTCACTGATTGAACAGCTAAAATCCTAATATATGAAATGGTTTTAAGATTATTCCACATCAACTCGTTTTGACATTATAGCTTCTGACTAGTATTTAATACGGTACATACTGTATATAGTACATTAACCCTAGTATATATTCACCATTGTACATTTGGATCCTTACATACAGTGCAAAGAGAAAAATAATTTGCACTCTCCTGATTTCAGATTATTATTTTTTTTCCTTACAAAGAAAAGCCCATATAAAAATTAGGGATGCAACGATAATGGCTATATCGTAATATAATATATCATCGTTATCATATCACGATATTAAAAGCAGCACATTATTAAAAAAAAAAAATACATAAGTTAATTTACATTTGTGCAGTTTAATTTTCACAAGGCATGTTTTGGCCCTTCTATGTTTAAAATCCATGCTATTGGTCAGATGAAGGGAATGTAATATGCTTGTGAACCAAGTTAATATGTGGAGGAACTCAATGTGTGTGTGCATTCGCAAATAAGTGCTTCAATATTAAGTGTTATTAGAGATTGTAGGTTGTTTATATGCATTGATGTTATGTACAAAAGCACAATATTGTCCATCCATCCATTTTCTTGACCGCTTATTCCTCACAAGGGTCGCGGGGGCTGCTGGCACCTATCTCAGCTGGCTCTGGGCAGTAGGCGGGGGACACCCTGGACTGGTTGCCAACCAATCGCAGGGCACACAGAGACGAACAACCATCCACACTCACACGCACACCTCGGGACAATTCGGAGCGCCCAATTAACCTGCCATGCATGTCTTTGGAATGTGGGAGGAGACCGGAGTACCCGGTGAAGACCCACGCGGGCACGGGGAGAACATGCAAACTCCACCCAGGAAGGTCCGAGCCTGGACTCGAACCGGAGACCTCAGAACTGGGAAGCGGACATGCTAACCACTCGACTACCGTGCCGCCCAGCACAATATTGTGTTTTTTTTTTAATAAGTTTGAGCTCTTTTTTTTTTTTTTTTTAACAATGTTGTGACATTTTTTTGTACCACCAACCTCCCCACAATATCGTGATAATTATCGTATCATGACGGATATCATTATATCCATAGTAAAAATGCAGTTTGAAGATACACCAATATACTGTAATTTTATTTCTTAAACATGATCAATCAGGCATTAAAATAACATTGTTTTAAACCACCATGAGTCAAGCAAAGTTTGGCCGATTTGCTCATTCAGGACCTGGCTGACTTTCTGTGATTCATTCATGGAACGATGAATTCTGATGCCTCCGAGAAATCAAAATCCTACATGCACTCGGTGCCAGTCACCCAATAGCCAGCGAGTCAGTCCCATGTCAGGAATAAAAAATGGGCGGGTTGCCTCAGGAAGGGCATCTGGCAAAAATAAAATAAAATATTCCAAACAATTTACAAAATATGCAATTTATTCGCTGTGGCGATGTAGTGATTATGCACTGATGGGACAAGCCAAAAGTGTAAACAACAACAACCAAAATAACCGGCCGTCAGTTTGTGCTGTCACATTGAAGCACTCTGAGGTTATATTAAAGCACATATAAGAAACTCTACCTTTGAATGGTTTGAATAATAATAATAATAATAATAATAATAATAATAATAATAATAATAATAATAATAATAATAATAATAATAAACAGAAGGAGTGGCCATGTCATATGACCTTAAATGGGCAGTTCATGCAAAAGAACCCTCACTATCAATATCACAAATACTTGATTTTGGTTGCTGCCGTTTGGATTTTTGTCTCCAGTATTAAATAAATTCATCATTTAGAAAGGGAATTTTCTCATTAATTGGTCACTTTATAAGCTACTAAAATTATTTTAATTATCTGAAACATTTAAGTGTGATAAATTAAAAATAAAAAAGAGGGCAAATGTTTTTTATTACAGTATTTTCTGAGTCAGTTATTTTCTACACGAGAGTATTGTTCAGCCTTACCTTCATAAAACAGTGTGATGTGATTTATGGGTCATCTCTATTGTCAGTGTGCTTTGTCCTTTCAAGGGTGACTCTCATCATGTCCAAACAAGCCCACTTCTGTCATTGTGGCCCAAATAAAAGCTGTCACATATGAATGATGCACAGAATAACACTGCACTGAAAACAGAACACTGGAGCTTGGTGGGTAAAGCAAACACAGTAGATTCGAATAAGTAATAGGAAAATGAGATATTATATCACATCATGCTTTACTGCGTGACAGAAGAGCAGCTGAGCGGCAGTGATGTCACTGATGGTGCTGGGTGGTACTCTCTCCCTCCTCCCCTTCTCTCCTCCTCCTATCCACGCATCTGCATCGGTGTCGTCACCGCCAAAGAGCCTGGGAGTGGCAGAGAGGAGGAAAGGAAGTGGAGGACAAGAAGGTTGAGAAGCTGTGAGCGATTTCCGGGAATTTCCTGAAAATATCCACTGGCAAGCATCCTCCAGCAGGTACACTTTATGTTGACTTTGCAGTGGATGCGCTGGGGGACAATGCAACAGGGAATACTTGAAGGAGGACGTTTTTATTTACAATTGTAACAGATCGCAGTCAATTTGCTACAGCAACAAATAATATATGTGCAGATTAATGGGTCGTACTGTTATTTACCTACTTGCTACTACTTTGTTGTTAACTCATTATTTTAAAAAATGGCTGTGTTTGAATTCTAGTAGGCTAGTCTTTGTGATGTTGATGAATATATAAATCTTGGTTTAATAACGGTTTCATGACTGAGGGCCATTTAGTATTGCATCTCACATAATATGCAAGCTGCCTAACTATAGAAAAAGAACAAGTGAAGGCTGATGTTTGTGTTTTGTGTTGAGGAAAGAAGAAAGTAAATGACCTTCATTGTTCATCCTCTGCAGAGTGGGCAGAAGAGGGGCCATTTGTAAATGAAGGTGATTGAATTAAACTGGCCTGGGATCAGCTTGAGTAACAAACATAACGGTGATGGATGTGAGGCGGCGTCTCACAAACAATTCGGAGCAAAACAAAATGCTCACTTGAGCTGATTAAACATGCCAATCAGGTGGTTGGAAATGTTTTCAGCAAAAACTGAGCTGTAGCCTTTTCAAAACGCCAAAGGAGTCATTAGGGGCTACTTATTTTCAGACAGTATTCACTGTTTGAGTATTCATTGATACCTTTAGTTATTATAGCATAAATCTGGTCAATTAATTATTGAATTCACGAATTCAACCATAAACATTTCTTGGCAATAATAATTTATGTGACCAATGACCTCACCACTCTAAACATGACATTCTGATTAATATTACATTTGTGGAATATGAGTTATGAAGCAAAATCCATCTCAGGAGGCGGCCATTTTGCCACTTGCTGTCGACTGAAGATGACATCACAGTTGCTCAGGGCTCAGGCAATAACCAATCACAGCCCACCTGTTTTCTGATATGAAGTTGTGATTTGTTGGTACTTGAGACCTGAGCAACTGTGACGTCATCTTCAGTCGACAGCAAGTGGCAAAATGGCCGCCTTCAGATATTGAATAAAAACGGCTGGATTTGTCTGCTTAACTCATATTCTGTTAATGCAATATTGACCAAAATACTGTATTTAGACTAGACTAAGTGCAATTCCTGGAGAAATTGCATGAGAATGCTGAATGCTAATATCTGAACGCTTCTGAAGTAAATTGTAAGATAAATTATGTGAAAATTACAAAGTTTTAATTGAAGTTGAAAGATAAATACATTAAAAAGAAAACTTGAACTGCAATCTGTCTAACGGTGGGAATTAATCATTTCAGAGAAATTGTAATCCATCTCCTGATTCGGTAGTCAGTTGGTACCAAACCATCGAATGTATTAAACTGTGGTTTTCAACACAGCGGGGTTTCAACCCAGGTTCTACATGGAGGAAGCAGTCGCTCTAACGACTGAGCTACCGTTCCTTGTTCAAATTCAATGGCTAATGGCATATGTATTTTAAAAATAGCCATCTGATGGTAGCTAGCGTGCATTTAATCATTTCAGTTGCCAATTGATATATTTGCAGTGTACAGTCAGAGGTGGGATTCAAACCCTGGACCTCCTGGACAACACATTGAACAGTATCAGAGAGCTAGTAATGATGATCAGTTGTATGTTTGGAAGTGGGCTGGGAAAGTGGGACTTGGAAAAAGTTCAATGTCAGTCCAATTGAAAACGAATGGGGAAAAGTTGATATTTAACATTAAATTGTGCGAGTACTGCTTGTAATGTGGAATCGGACCATATATACCCCGGAAGGCGTCAAGTTTTGAAGCAAGTTGAAATGTGAATGTTGTAAATCAGAAGTATAATGTGGGAGTTGTTTCTCTGCAAAAAAGCGAGGAGAATAAAAATCTGAATAACATATGTGGGATGCTTTCATAGAACATATTATTGTCAAGATATTTTGGAGGGGTTTGACTTTACCTTGAACTGATTAATTAATTAAGTGGAGGCAACTCAAGTTTTATCGCCTTTTTGGGGCAACACATCTGTTTTTAGATAGTTTTATCAGGATAGCAAATGAGAAACCTCAGTGAATCGGTCATTAAAGTGAATGGTGCAACATTTAAAAGGTTGAGTTTGTTTTTAAGCTTAGAAGTTAATATAAATTGTTAAAACACAAAGTAATGATCCACTTTGTGCGTTTGTCAGCATGGCCGAGGGCTCCGTGTCTACATCAGAGGTGGAGGCGTCCTTCCACAAGTTTGCCGTTCACGGTGACACCAAGGCGACAGGAAAGGAGATGAACGGCAAGAACTTTGCAAAGATCTGCAAGGACTGTCTCATCATCGACGGCAAGAACGTCACCACCACAGATGTTGACATCGTCTTCACCAAAGTCAAGTAATGTTTTCGATACGGCATCACAGGAGACAAAACAGTTTTGGCGTCATAACACAGCAACTCGAATTTGGTAAAGCATAGATGAGATTTATATTTACATCTAGTGTATACAGTTTAGCAATTTCTCATAAAAAAAAAAATAAAAAATCAAATGATTTGAATACATGCAGGTGCCACACAAAGATTACACTGACTATTTGAGGATCCTGTTGCAATTTCACATTCCAGCATTACAAACAGAATACGATTGTATATCCATCCTCTGGCACTGGAAAGATTTTCCTGAGCGCAGCCTACAACCGCTTTATATGTTTCCTCAGGTCCAAGTCGGCTCGTGTAATCACATTTGAGCAGTTCATCATGGCCCTGACTGAGCTGGGCCCTAAGCGCTTCAAAGGCAAGAGCAAAGAGGAAGCGCTCCAGCTCCTCTATGGTCTCATTGTTGGCAAGGAGCCCGCCAATGCTGGAATCACTGTGAGTACATTGTCATTAGTTCCACTGCGCTCACGCCTCCTTACGCGGCTGAAGAGCTCGCTGCTCCAGATGAGAAACAACATAGAAGGGATGAGTCAACGTACCAATTGCAGTCAAATGAAATATGCGCTACAATATCAGTAACCCGACTTAGAAATTATTTGAACCTTGTGGTGAGCAGATGTTGCTTTTGCAATGGTCATGTGCAAGTTTTATGATCTTAAATACACTTCCCAACAAAATGGTATTTTCATTTATTTTCATTCATTTGGGTCAGCAGCACCCATTACTTCTTTCACCTTTGCTGTCCGATTCTGGTTTCTGTTTGAGTTTTATTAGAAGAAACAACAATCATTATAAAAGAACCACAAATATGGTTGTGATGTCATTCAGTGTGTGTTCATGTAAAAGAACATAACATTGGGCAAAATCATTTTTACAAATGAATAAATAAATAAATAAACAAACAAACAAATAAATAAATTAATAAATAAATTAACTCATTTGCTCCCAATAACGTGTAAATACATTTTTTTTAATGTTCTAAGTGTCCCAAAGACGTATTTATACGTTTTTTTGTTTTTTGTTTTTTTATGCTAGAGCATACAGAAGGCTTTGATGCAGCCTCTCAACTGCAAAGAACGGTTGCAGAAATGGTAGTTATGACACAAACGGCCAGCAGGTGGCAGCAGAGCAAAGAAGATCAACCGGGGCCATGTAGAAAAAAAGCTAAATTCCTGACAATTTTAAATAGATTTGTGAAAATTGATTAAACTTAGCTCTCTTCTAATGCTAATTGCTGCAAAACGGAAACAGATAGAATCATACTTTTTTTCCTGATGAAAGAAGAGACTTTAACCTTTCTTTTGGTAGGTTCCATGCTTTTATAGCAATTGAAGACAATATTCTGTGGGCCTTGCAAAATCAGTCAAAATCCAGTAAAACAGCCGGGAGCGAACGGGATTGCTACTGTGAGAACGGCTGGGAGTGAATGAGTTAATTAATTTTAAAAATATATGCTTTTTCCTAAAAACGAATAATCTTACATTTACGCAGCAAAAATGTGAACACAAAAATCCAAGACATAAACATTTTATTCACCTTTTCACAAATGTGCACTATGCAAAACCTTGGTTACACGGCACACATCGAAACTGTATTCCATTTGTGGCCAAACTCGAACAAGCATATCGGGCTTGATGGCGATCAAGCAAATTGGAGGCAAATCGACGGAAATGGCATGTTATGCAAAAAGCTGAAATCTTGATTGTGACGTAACAATGGTTGAGCAAAACCACTGCAGCAAAAAAAATGGGAGATTTCACCTTTACATAAATTTTGCGCCATTTTTAGCCATTTATAGAGGTCATATTTGAAGAAACTTGTCCTAGAAAATGTATCCGATTGTCTTTCTTTTGCTGTTTCAATACCTGTTTGTCTTAAACATCTTTAGATGAAAGCTTTTTTTTGTCACATGCTGTTGCCGTGGTAATGCGCTGCTTACAAAACAAAATGATGCTCTTTTTGGGAGTCTAAACTTGGGCAAATACTCGTGAGATTGTGCGCACACACAAAAAAAATATTTATATTTTAAAGGGGTCTTGTCATATGTTTACTGTAGATGCAGAAGTATAATTTTGGAATTTGAGTTTACTATTAAATGTAGGTCAGTTGAATTCCTTACTTGAGCACTCATTATTATGTTTTGTTAGAGACCAGCAAAGGCAGCCGCTGTGGACAGACTGACGGACACGTCCAAGTACACAGGAACACACAAGGAGCGATTCGACGATTCGGGAAAAGGAAGGGGGAAGATTGGACGTGAGGACATGCCAGACACGAGTGGCTACGTTGCAGCTTACATGGGCAGCGGCTCTTATGATGATAAAGTGAAGGAATCCTAATTCTGAAAACACGTCATGTGATTTTTGGTCTTTCGATATTCTCAGATAAAATGTTAATGTGCGTATGTTGGCAAGCATATAAATTGAGTTTGCGCTTAACTTTGTGCCTTATTATGCAAAAGGGAAATGCTCTTCCACGTATTTATTATACAAAGCATTTTTGGAATGGATGATTATTTATCTGGTGTCAAGCAATAATAACAAAAATCTTTTTACTCCTCATCACTGTGGATTGATCATTATTGATTCTATTTGAATCATTTAAAAGATGACAACAGGAAAAAGAAAATTCTTCATTCAAAACATAAAATTGCCCATAAACACTTAGCCAAAGATGAGATGATTTTGCTGAGCTTAAAGACCAAAGTCAAAATTGCTTTTTAAAGACTCTGAAACTGGTGAACACATCATTGCATGTCATACTAATCTCCAGATAACAGAACAATACATGCACCCTTGAGGTTGTGAGTAGAATGGGGACGAGATCAGCGTACTGCTTGATTGTTATCATTGAAACAATAACCTTTAAAACAGGTATTTTTTGTTTGGAGACATTGCTGAGCTAGAGTTGC
The DNA here is from genome assembly GCF_051991245.1 of Festucalex cinctus. Taxonomy (NCBI): domain Eukaryota; kingdom Metazoa; phylum Chordata; class Actinopteri; order Syngnathiformes; family Syngnathidae; genus Festucalex; species Festucalex cinctus. The sequence goes on from NC_135416.1 coordinate 14,789,956, forward strand.
CCAACATAAGACAACAAGTGAAAAATATGCGTGTAAATCGCTCCTCCCTGGATGTCACTTGAAACTGAAGCTATTCATAATGAAGGGAAAAAGAATTGACTATTGAGTGCTATGTGCCTCCCTTCTTCTCTAGCGCAGCCTTATGAACATCAATCCTTTGGAATTACTTCATTTGAACATGTACATTGGTTGCACACGATTCAAGTGTGTTATACTCACATCATGTTTATTTCCAAGTAAAAGAGAGGGAAAATATATCACTTTACCCCATTTTCATTTCATTTTTAACTGATTTTTTATTTTTTTTTTACAGTGCACTAGAGTTCAAAGATAGAAGACGAGACAATTTACTTTTATATTGTCACACTTAAGCCAAAATATGTTGAGCTCTCAATACTGTCCTGACAAACAAATTGCATAATACGAGTATATTGTATGTGGATGTGCAGCATGTAGCATTTGGAATGATTTACCGTATGGGACCTAATGTAAAAGTCTTGTGGAACAAAGTAACGCCATTGTAATGTCACTGCTGGAATGATTCTAAGGAACTAAAGTGTCAATAAAGTAATTACTTTTACAACATTAGCAATGGTGATGTTCCATTTGTTACTATGCTAATTTCCATCTATCCATTTTACATTTGAACTCTCCCACCAAGGAACTTTGAGCTTTTAAGTTTTTTTCACATTTTAAAATAATTAAATTAACTAGAAATACGGTAAGTAAACATTGTATTACAAATAAGAATGCCTACAATTACAGAAATTGGATGTTATTAGTTGTTTTAATTACATAATTTTATGGAAAAATGTTTAACAGTGTGTTTAGTACAAAAATAATGAGAATAATAATTCAAAACATAAAAAAAAAAAAGGTCAATTCACAAATAAATTATGGTAAAATTACATTTTTTCCTGTAAATTTTTTCAGTAAATATAAATGTTTTTTTCTTTTTGTTTTTGGGTTTTTGTCACGCCGCCACCGGCGTGACTGCCCATGCTTTTATTTTGTGTCCATGTTTCCTGTCTTGTTTTGAAAATCCTAACTCTCCTCTCACCCCAGGTCACTTGCCCTTCCTGCCGCTCCCTAATTACCGGTCCCTGCCCATGATTACCACCACCTGCCACCAATCAAGACTCACAATAAAAGCCACCTGCATTCTCCCCTCAGTGCCGAAGTGTCACCGTCAGTGCATGGAAGCGTCCACAGTCCTTATGTCCTCGTTCATGTTGCCTAGCGTTGTTGCCTTGTTTTTGTGCCTTTTCCTCCCTTTTGGAGCGCCTTTAGTTACCCCTTTTGCCTTGTGCCCTTTTTCCTCCCTAGCGGAGCGCTTTCTGTTGTCCCCAGTACCTTTTGCCTGTTTTTTCCTCCCTAGTGGAGCGCTTTTTGTTCTCCACTTTTTCCCCTCCCTGTTCTCCTCTCGGTTTGAGAGGAGACCACTGTTGGCCGGAAATAAACCTGCTGCCTTGGTGGCCTACCTTACGCCTGCGTCTGAGTCCTACTTGACCCCGCCTTGTCAGTACACTTCGGCCAGCATGGACCCAGCAGGCATGGTCGAGGCCGCACTGCAGAGCCAGGAGGCCCGGCTCAACAACCAGGACCGGATCCAACAGACCATGCTGTCCCGGATGGAGGAATTGACCAGCCAGGTCCACGAGCTGGTAGGCCTTTCACGGCGTCGAGCGCCAGCTCCCACTGGACAGATTCCTCACCCTGAGTTCTCTGTACCGACCACGCCATTCACCGGGGTAGGATTGAGACTGGCCTCCCCAGAACGATACTCCGGTGAACCCGGACGCTGTCAGACTTTCCTCACAGAATGTGACATTCATTTTGAACAGTTACCACAGGCATTTCCCACAGCCCGATCCCGAGTGGCCTTCATGTTGTCTCACCTGACGGGACGGGCCAAAACCTGGGCGACCGCGGAATGGGCCAGGGGTTCCTCGGTCTGCCAAAGCGTACAGGACTTTCGAATCGCTTTGCGCCAAGTCTTTGATCCAGAAAACAATGACCGAGAGAAGGCACGAGCACTGAGCCGACTTCAGCAAGGCAACGAATCTGTCAGCGACTATGCAGTTCGCTTTCGAACGTTGGCAACGAGCAGTGGCTGGAACGCCATCGCACTTCACGACCATTTTCTGAAAGGACTCTCACCCGCCATTCAAGAGCTTCTGGTTCCCGTAGATCTCCCCGCGGACTTGGACGCCTTGATTTCCCTCACCATCCGCACCGATCATCGTCGCCGGGAACTGGCTAAGATCGGCGGACTCCGAAGGAGGGAGGAACCCACCCCCTGGTCACGACCACCGGGGCCCGGAAGGCCGCAACCCATCCTTCCTTCCCGACCTGAACCAGGAGAGGTGGACTTCGCCAGAGAGGAACCCATGCAACTGGGAAGGGCCCGGCTAACGCCCGAGGAGCGACAGCGCCGCCGCCGAGAGGGCCGATGCTTCTATTGTGGTGGTCTTGGCCACCTAGTGGGATCCTGCACCACGAAGAGCGGGTCACCGGTGAGTCCTCCGTCACCCCGACCTGCCAAGAACCACAGGCTCACGCAAATGCAGATAAACCACCACAATGTCACCACAAATCTGTCAGCCCTCATCGATTCCGGTTCCGACGAGAGCCTCATGGACTGGGAGCTCGTGAGGCAACTACGAGTCTCCACCGAGCCACTTCTGTCAACCATCCAGGCTCGAGCGCTGAACGGCAAGGAACTTTTCAGAATCACCCACATCACTGAACCTCTGGAAGTGCACATCGGACAGCACCTCGAGACCCTTCGCTTCCATGTGTTCCATTCTGCTTCCCCCACTTTGGTTCTGGGTCACCCTTGGCTGCGTCTACATAATCCCAGAATCGACTGGAACTCTGGAGTCATTCTGGAGTGGGGAAAGGACTGCATGACTCACAGATTGGAACAACCCGCACCCCGGAACACCACAGCCCAGGTTCACCAGGTGTCCCTCGCCTCGTCCGCTCAAGAGGAATACCCGAACCTGCACACCGTTCCCTCCTGCTACCACCACCTGCGGGAGGTTTTCAGCAAAACCAAGGCCATGACTCTTCCTCCCCATCGACCGTATGACTGCCCGATTGACCTGATCCCCGGATCAACCATCCCCAAGGGGAGACTGTACTCGGTCTCAGGACCCGAACGCCAAGCCATGAACAATTATATTGACGACTCCTTGAAGGCCGGCCTCATCCGACCGTCTTCCTCACCTGCAGGCGCAGGTTTTTTCTTCGTGAGTAAAAAGGATGGATCCCTACGCCCATGCATTGATTACAGTCCCCTGAATGACATCACTGTTAAGAACCGGTACCCCTTGCCATTGATGTCCTCTGTGTTTGACCAGCTGCAACAAGCTAGAATCTTCACGAAGCTCGATCTCCGCAACGCCTATCACCTCATCCGGATCCGCGAGGGAGATGAATGGAAGACTGGTTTTAACACTCCCCGGGGACATTACGAGTACCTGGTCATGCCTTTCGGCCTCACGAACGCTCCCGCAGTCTTCCAGGCCATGATTAACGAAGTACTCAAAGATTTCATCGACCACTTTGTGTATGTCTACCTGGATGATATCCTAATCTACTCTCCTGACCAAGCAAGCCATCGAAGCCACGTGGACCGAGTCTTGCAACGCCTGCTGGATCACCAGCTTTACGTGAAGGCAGAAAAGAGCCTGTTCCACGTCAACTCCATCTCCTTCTTGGGATTCGTCGTGTCACCCGGAAAAGTGGAGATGGAAGCGGACAAGGTCAGCGCCGTGCGGGATTGGCCCACGCCGGACTCACGAAAGAAGGTACAACAATTCCTCGGATTTGCCAACTTCTACCGGCGATTTATCAGAAACTTCAGCACCATTGCTGCCCCCCTGCACGCCTTGACCTCCCCGCAAGTTCGATTTAGGTGGAACACGGAAGCTGAAGGGGCATTCAAGGACTTAAAAGCTCGCTTCACTAATGCCCCTATCCTCAGAGTCCCTGACCCCAAGCGCCAGTTCGTGGTGGAGGTGGACGCCTCGAGTATTGGTATTGGGGCAGTCCTGTCCCAGCGTTGTCAAGAGGACGGCAAGACACATCCCTGCGCTTTCCTCTCACGAAAATTATCAAAAGCGGAACGCAACTACTCGGTCGGTGATCGGGAGCTCCTAGCTGTGAAGGTGGCTCTCGAAGAATGGAGACACTGGCTGGAAGGCGCCGAACTCCCCTTCGTGATTTGGACCGACCACCGAAATCTGGAATACTTACGCCAGGCCAAAAGACTCAACCCTCGACAAGCCAGATGGTCTTTGTTTTTTAACCGCTTCGTTTTTTCTCTGACCTACAGACCCGGCAGTAAGAACATCAAGGCTGACGCTTTATCAAGAATTCACGAGTCCGAACCACTGGAAGCCGAGCCTGAGACCATTCTGCCCCGGGACTGCATAGTCGGGGCCATGAGGTGGCAAATTGAGGACGACGTCAAAGAGGCACTACGGAACGTCACTCCCCCCACGTCATGCCCACCACGCCGACTCTTTGTGCCTGAGGAACTGAGGGCCCAGGTAATACACTGGGCCCATACTTCACGATTATTTTGCCACCCTGGAGTTCGCAGGACCGTGTATGCTGTCGCCCGGAGATTCTGGTGGCCGGCAATGGAGACCACAATCAAGGACTACGTAGCTGCTTGTCCTACCTGTGCCCGCAACAAGACGTCAAACCAGTCCCGGATGGGTCTACTCCAGCCACTACCAATTCCATCCAGACCATGGGCGGAAATTTCAGTGGATTTTGTGACCGGACTACCACCATCCCATGGTAAAACCACAATCCTCACAGTCGTCGACAGATTCTCTAAGATGGTTCGTTTCATCCCATTAACCAAGCTCCCATCCGCCAAGACCACAGCCGACATCATGATCCACCACATATTCAGGTTTTATGGTTTCCCCTTACACATCGTTTCCGACCGTGGACCACAGTTCGTCTCCCGATTTTGGACTCAATTTTGCAAAGCCCTAGGTGCCAAAGCCAACCTGACTTCTGGGTACCATCCTGAGGCCAATGGGCAGGCAGAACGGCTGAACCAGCAGCTCGAAACCGGTCTCCGATGCCTCGTCTCCCAGAACCCGACAACCTGGAGCAAGTATCTAGTATGGGTCGAGCTCGCGCACAACTCTTTGCCCACATCTGCCACAGGTCTCACCCCGTTCAAGTGTGTCCATGGCTACGATCCCCCATTCTTCGCCGAACTGGAAGAGGAGGTAACGGTCCCCTCGGTCAAAGCCATGATCCGTCGGTGCCACAAGGTCTGGTCGGCGGCCCGGACGGCGCTTCAACGCCAGGGAGACCGGGTAAAGAGGGCCGCCGACCGGAAGAGGAGACCGGCTCCAGAATACCGTCCAGGCCAGCGAGTTTGGCTATCAGCCAAACACCTCAGGCTCAAGGTACCATGTCCAAAGTTGGCCCCGCGATTTGTGGGGCCTTTTCCCGTAACCAAGTCCATAGGTCCTGCTGCAGTTCGCCTTCGCTTACCAAGGTCCCTCAGAATCCATCCCACGTTCCATGTCAGCCAAGTCAAACCTGTCCGTGAAAGCACACTGGTGCCCTCCGAACCCGACCCACCCCCCCCGGAGATGATTGAAGGCGGCCCCGTTTACAAGGTTAGAAAACTTTTGGATGTGCGTAATCGGGGCCGCGGAAGGCAATACCTAGTAGACTGGGAGGGATACGGCCCGGAGGAAAGGCAATGGGTCCCCTCCCGGTTCATTGTTGACCCCTCCCTCATTGATGAATTTTATGAAGAACACCCTGACATTCCTGGGCCGTCGAGAGCCGGCCGTTGAGGGGGGGGTACTGTCACGCCGCCACCGGCGTGACTGCCCATGCTTTTATTTTGTGTCCATGTTTCCTGTCTTGTTTTGAAAATCCTAACTCTCCTCTCACCCCAGGTCACTTGCCCTTCCTGCCGCTCCCTAATTACCGGTCCCTGCCCATGATTACCACCACCTGCCACCAATCAAGACTCACAATAAAAGCCACCTGCATTCTCCCCTCAGTGCCGAAGTGTCACCGTCAGTGCATGGAAGCGTCCACAGTCCTTATGTCCTCGTTCATGTTGCCTAGCGTTGTTGCCTTGTTTTTGTGCCTTTTCCTCCCTTTTGGAGCGCCTTTAGTTACCCCTTTTGCCTTGTGCCCTTTTTCCTCCCTAGCGGAGCGCTTTCTGTTGTCCCCAGTACCTTTTGCCTGTTTTTTCCTCCCTAGTGGAGCGCTTTTTGTTCTCCACTTTTTCCCCTCCCTGTTCTCCTCTCGGTTTGAGAGGAGACCACTGTTGGCCGGAAATAAACCTGCTGCCTTGGTGGCCTACCTTACGCCTGCGTCTGAGTCCTACTTGACCCCGCCTTGTCAGTTTTAAAGTTTCATTTTTCATTTTATTCCATTAGTAACAGACACATATTTGTGAAATTACTATTATATATATATATATATATATATATATATATATATATATATATATATTTCTAATGGAGTTGTTTTTTTTAAAGAAGAGAATTATTGTGTTTTTTAAGGTTACAGCGATTTCATGCTACTTTACATTTGACATTTAAAATCAGACTTTATTTTTGTAAATTAACTATTTTTAAAATAAGGAAACATCAGTAGAATAAAAAGTACCAAGTACCGCATCAAGATTCATACTGCCTGTGTCAAAATGTGTGAACATACTGACACATGCGCTTAACTTTTATGTTATATCCCTACAAATTGCTGGCGAGAATAACTCTCTTCCACTCCAGGCAAATTTACAGCTCCTCTACCTGGCATCTACTCCTCCTATTCCGTCGACTCCAAGCTGGAAAGGTCAGCAGAGAGGATGTACTACAAGGTGCAGCTGATGGAGAACGGAGAGGCGGTGGCATCGACATGGGAGGACAACAGGGAGGACTTGGACAGCAGCTCTCAAGTGGCATTGCCTGATTTGCAGACTCTTTGCTTTACCCCACGCTAGCATCCTCACGAACTGTGATTCAAATGTCAAAACTGAGAAATATTTTTTATCAGAATTTAATGGATACATGCTGCAACAAGGTTTCATGAAAATTGTCTGTGTGAAAGCAAAGACGACACAGAAATATTTGGGGATCCTCCCAACGACAGCCAAGGAAGACACACAATCCGACCCCCTGGAAATCGCTCGGTCTCATCCAGGTGTTCTGTGAGCATCCTGTGGCTTGTGACCATCTGTCAAAAGAAGACATTTTTTTGCTTCAACACATGATGTCTGCATTAAATTTCCTCTCTGTGTTATTTGCTGAGCTATATGCATACATTACTATTATATATTTGTTATTAATGAATCATAATTGTCATGATTTTTCTACACCTACTAAGGTTTATGGATCAATTCATAACTGTCTGAATGTAACGTATAATGTCACATGAGCATGCAGTTATGGCCGCAGGCAAAAATCAACGCCAGTTACAATATATAAAATCCACATGCACAGCCAAGTTCTCACAACAGGCACAGCGAAGAGAGGTTTCATACAGGACTATTGCGCAACAATGTTCACAATTAAAAACAACAACAATCCTTGTGAAAGGAGGCTTTCTCCATCCAACTAACCAATCATTTTACTTGCTGAATGTTCCAGTAGTGGCAGACGTACGAACTGATCAATTTAATGCAAATCATTATAAAAACACAAGAAACTACAATGGGGCCTATAATGTTGACTGCAATTCCATACGGGCTGCTGGTCAAGCTTCAATTTGAGGAAATATCAAAACATGTTTGGTGAGAGTTTGAACATAAAAAGTTTCTATGATTTTATTGGATTTTGTCTCAAAAGCTGTGGAAATTGAACAACATCAGGGCCATTCATTTTAAGAGGCTCCATGAATTCACCCATCCCAAGTCAGCTGTAATAGGAGACCGGATATTGGGTAGATTATCATTATCTAGCATTATCTTTTTATTCACCTAATAGCAAGTTTGTTTGTTTTTTAATCTTGCTTTCACATATCAATACAAATACCAACAAGCCAGCCTGTCAGTTTCAGGGCAAACATGGACATCTTTATTCCAAGAATATTGTGATTATTCTGTGAAAAATCACATTTACACATCTGGCAACATCTGTCTTAGTTTGAAAGGAATTTGAGTGATTAACTAGGAAACACTTTAGACTTTTTTTTTTTCTTCAAAAGTACATTTTATGTTCATATTTTTCCACCAGAAAATATTTGGAACTTGCACCCAAATCGCCACCTCTTAGTCTTCATATGTGCCACCGTGTTTCCTTTGAAACACTACATCACAATGACCTCGTATTTGTAACTTTAGTGCAGTTTCAAAAGTAAACATTTCTACTTCTGCTGCACAGTGAAAATGCCCACATCTGAATTTAGTATGGGCTGCTCTTAACTGACATTGTGGCTCTTCCATGTGTAGTTTGTAGGTTCATGTAGGGTTGTTTTTTCTCATAAGTTCCCTCCCCTAAAATGCTGACACAAGATCTGGATTTGGTCACACAGTTGCCGCCCAAAACTCCTCAGGGATGATTACATACAGAAGACAAAATTCTCTGTACATGTATTACATGTGACAAAAGAAACGTAACACCCATAAAGCTCCATGTCAGGTTTGTGTGTACATGTATTTTTTTTTTCTGTATCTGTCCGTTGAAATGTAGGCTACTTATTTTACAACCTTTATGTTTGAGTTTGAAGACTGTGTGACCTGATTGTATTGTCTGTGAAACTTGTTTCACCAACAGAGGGCAGCATTGTTAAACAATTTGGTTTACAACGCTACTTCTGCTTGGACTTCAATTAAGAGCGTTTATGTCGAACATAGACATAGTTATGATTACGCTAAAATAATCACGTGATGAGAGAGTGGGATGAGGCTGTATGGGGGTTAAAAAGGTGAACAAGTATCTCTGAAAAATACTAATATACAACACAGTGAGTAGACAGAAATAACTGGCGTGATAGATTTTAGTGAGGGTTTACAAAAACAACAGAAATGTTGAAGTAGCTGACGTTAAATCTGCTGGTCCTTTAGAAAGCCAAGAGGAACACAGACGAGGAAGGTTGGTGGAGAATGAAAATGTTTGGCTCACAGAAGCATTCCTTGGAGAACGACAGAGGAAATAGAGATTGGAAAGGGAATAAGCTGAGGAGAGAAGAGGAGATAGACAGTGAGGTAGGATGTGGATATAAACAGCCTGAAGTGTTACCTACAGGTGATAGGAAATGTGCAGTGGGTAAAACAAAAGCAAATGTAGACGATCAGATTTGAAGGTGTGAGTTGCAAATGAAAGTGTGCAGTGTGGTATAGTGCAATCACAGTTACACAAACAAAGAAAAGGTGCAATGGAGGAAAAGGTAATCGAAGGAGAAAATCAGTAGGGGATGTGTGAAGAATTGGAACTGTGTCCATGTAGCAGCGAGTCATTAGCAAAGGGAGCTGCAGAACAGGAATTGGTAAGCAGGTACAAGGACGAATTTGGGAAAACAAGAGAGGACAACACAAAGTAAAAAGTGAGGAACAACAGCTGTAGAGGAATTCTTAAACTTCAGTCAAGATGATATACGATTGCTATCACAGAGGCCTTGTTTACACCGAAGTGCTCCGAATACCAGCAGGCACATCTTCATAACCTGACCAACGCGCCCAAGGAGCAATTACTGCAAGAATTACCATAGAAACAGAAGTTGCCCAAATCACGCTGACGGTAAACTAGATACACATCACAGACATTTGTGGCTCTCCGGAGAGGAATTTGGAGGAAGGTTGCCGCGAGCTGAGGGACGGAGGTTGCGTTTATCTGAAAACAAGGACTAATAAATACAACAAGCATCCTATCAATGTGGGACATCCCGAGCCCCCTCATACGGATGATACTTATTGGAGCATAAATCCCATTCCGACCTTGATATCAAAGAATGTGTATGACCCATCTAGTGGCATTTCTCTTCTGATGTGAGGCAAAAAACAGCCTGGGGTGCATTTGCTTAAAATTTATTTTCTTATGCCAGGTGGGAAAAATAGATGGAAAGTTACAATTTTGCTTATACTTTTGCTTACAATATTTGCATTATTGTGTTAGGCATGTGTGGCAAATGGCGTCCATGGAAATGTATGACTTGCTCTCAGCTGAAGGTATGTCTGGAAGTTTCTCATCAGATTGTTAGCAAGACTACATATGTAGGAAGGATAAATACAATGATGGAAATGTTCATACAAACGATATCTCCCACTTGCCTCCTCTTTCCTTCATCGTTTATCTCGTTCAGTTGACGTGTGACACCAACCTCTCGTGACTTAACAGCATACAAATATGAGCATTTGTCTCACAGGCCCTGCACTGTTTACTTGTATGTTATTGCCAGTGACACAAACATCAGCTGGGATGCTTGCTCACTTCTGCAAATGAGGAGCGGCAGTTCTAGCCACTGGTCCACCACTTTGATGATTTGATTTCCATGTCACACTTCATTGCGCATAATTCAACCGCCACCAGCTTGTGGGACATCAAATGTTAAAGCGGGAATAATCTTCAGTTGTATGCTGTCATAAGACATTTAAATAGCCCAATATCTGCTATATCTATCCAAATGTGACAAACCTTACAATCACATATCCACTGCAAAAAAAAAGGATTCTCGGAAAAATTGTTCTCATTTTTAGCCCAACAAGAAAAATAATCTTAAAAAATAATTTTTGCATTAGATAATTGATCTCAAATTAAGGGAAAATATGTTGTTGTTGTTGTTTTTTAAATAAGACTTACAGCTAATATTAAAAAAAAACAAAAAAAAAAACATACTCATAATAGCAAGCTCAGATAATGGTTTGCACAATGGTTTGAATAAAATGACCAGCAGAGCCACTTTAAAAATAAATAAATAAATAAATAAATAAATAAAACAAGCTGATAACCAATTACACTTCTCAATTGAGAAATTGGGGAATAACATGCCAATTAAAATTCGAACACAGCTGTTTCTGACTGGGAGGTTGTGGGTTCAAATTCTGGCTGGGTCAAAGGTTATAAAAATGGGACCTGTTATCTCCCTGCTTGACACTCAGCATTAAGGGTTGGACTCAAATGTTTTGTTTCAAGAAAATGTGTCTACGTCTGCCAAACAGAAGTGAGTCCTTATGTATTTTAAGAAAATAGTTCTATATATTACAGCTTGGAAAAGTAAATATGATTTATTTTTAAGTCTAAAAGTACTATTTTCAAAACCGCTGTGGTTGATATTGGCCCAGTATTATTTTTTTTATTTTTAAAAATCTTGCTACATAAAATTTTCTTGTTCTGTTGACAGATAATTTTGCTTACTTGAAATAATACTTTTCTGATTTTACTATTTTTTTCTTAAATGTTTTACTGTCCTTTTCTCAGTGTGGGAAAATGTTTTATTTATTTATGTATGTATGTATTTATTTATTTATGTAATTATTTTGACCTTGCCTTTCACTTTGAGTCCTTGAGCTTTTGCTTGGATTGGTCAGCCTGATGTGCTTTTATGTAGCGATTTGTCCCCTCCAGTGTGCAACCGTCTGCTTCAGGTAAAACGCATAGAACACATCTTTATCAGTCCATGATGTGAACTTGCCATCCATCATCCTCCACATCCATCAAATCATCTACTTACATATCATTCATCCATCTACATGTATGTATGTGTAGCCATCCATTGAGATAACCATTCTTCAACCCAACTGCCTACCTATTTATCCATTTACCTCTCCATCTATTTATCAACCTACTCGCATACAATCAATCATTTCTCCACTTGTAGATGACAAAGATTGTGGACAATGCCACCATGGTTAAATACATTTCTCTCTGGTGTGTTAATGGCGTGTGACACATACATCACACTTATGGAGGTTATTTGAAATCCTAACAGTAACAAGTTGAATTGGATGTAATGTGCTATAACGACCAAATCCTGAAGGGAAGATGATGCAGGTTCTATGTGAAAGTGTGTGGGATTGCCTTAGAGGCCCCTTTCAAATGGTGTGATTACATGGGGGGAGTCAAAGCAATCACCTCCTCCCCTTTGTTAAATGTGTTAAAGCGATGGCAAATAGGTGTGCACGTGTGTGCGCATGCGACCATGTGTGTGTATCAGCCCCACGTTTATTGCACTTTGTGGACTGTGAAATGGCAGGTTAATAGGAGCTGCTGTGCCCACCTCATCTATTCACCTCAAGACAAATAATGCATAATACATATAGCGGTCCTCACTTGAATGCACAACAGAAAACAAAAGCCTGCTGCCCATGTTTGATAATGTACTGTAAAGTAATTTATAAGTAAGTACTTCGGTCATTGTATTGTAATCATGACAGAAGTAGCACACAATCCATTTGGGATGCTCGTCCACCTCCAAGGCCTCCCAGTTGAACTAATGGAAGGTGGACTGTTCTGACTCAGAGTTCAACTGACACCATCATAAAATATGCTGATTTACTCGCTGCTACTCTACTACTATGTGAGTGAATGTTACATTTCTGGTCCAACAGTTATCAATAGTTATCCTATTTACCTTCACTGGTAACTATGGTAACTGGTACTATGGTGACATTACAAAAATAAATGCAAAAAGAAAAAAATTTGTGCATATTGCAAATTCATCTTGCATTATATTCTATACTTTCAATGCTACTTTCGGAGCATGTTTGTCCCCAAAACAATTTAATACCATGCGAGTCAAATATAAAATGAACAGAGCAATAACGGCAAATTTAAATGGTGACTTCCAGAGGGAAACTATAGTGCAAACAGCAGTGCTTTGTTGGACTTCTTGTCTTAATTGTTAGTCTTTGCTGCAAATGAAACTGGCATGTCTCCGGCTAGGGCAAGGCACAATTCTATATGACAGAATAAATGATTATATAACAAAATAAGAGTGCCGAGAGAAACTTAGAGTGACTTATACAAGACCATAGAAACTGACATTAACATTAAAAGGGACATAGTAACTGAATAGCACTACAAGAGTGACTATCCATCCATTTTCTGTACCGCTTGCTCTTCACAAGGGTCACGGGGGTGCTAGAGCCTATCCAGGCCGGCTTCGGGGACACCCTGAACTGGTTGCCAGCCAATCAAAGACAAGTGTGACTGGACAAACTAAACGTGTCTAATACAAGGCCATAGCAACTACATAGCAACTGGAAAGATGTTCAAAATACACGTAGTAACTGCATAGCAACTACATGAGTGACTAGACAAACCAAGAGTGACTAACACAAGGCCATAGCAACTGCATAGCAACTGGAAATATTATCAAAATAGACATAGTAACTGCATAGAAACTACACGACTGATTAGACAAACTAAGAATGACTAATACAAGGTCATAGCAACTGCATAGCACTGGAAATATTATCAAAATAGACGTAATAACTGCATAGAAACTACACGACTGATTAGACAAACTAAGAGTCACTAATACAAGACCATACCAACAGCATATAAACTGACAATATTATTATAAGAGACATAGTAACTGCACAGCAACTATCTAATAAGAGTGACCAGACAAACTAAAACTGGCAAATCATCCTAAGGGACATAGAAATAGCAACTACAAATATCCTAACAGGTGACATAGCAACCGACAACATAACAACACAATGACCTCTTGATCCAGCCCCAAAACAGTCACATACTGTATGACCCAACCCAAAACGCAGTCATAAAAGAAACATTAAAATATCAACACAAGTGATGATCTGTTTGTGATTTGGCTCATCTCTCCACCAATGGTTGTAATGTATATATATATATATATATATATATATATATATATATATATATATATATATATATATATATATATATATATATATATATATATATATATATATATATATATATATATATATATATATATATATATGACACTTTAACATACTCCATATTGGGCTTATATAGGCTAAAAACCTAATTATGTTTCCTGATTGTTCTCAGTTTGACAGCGATCACATATTGGACCTTCTTGCCTCTGTCACACATGTGCACACAACATACGGCTATCCCGTCGTTTGGGTCTGTGCTGTACTCTATTTGCATCGATGTGTGGGCAGACAGCAGCTGTGGGAAACACGGTGATGCTAATGAAGGCTGCAAGACAAGGAAAGAGGTGGAGAGGAGGTCAAGTAGACCACAGTGCAGCACAAACACACATACATGCAGGTATGTGCCTTTATTGCACCTCCCTGCTGACTTAGAGGACAATGTAAATTCTGTCATGGATGAATAATAACAGTGTGTGTGCACATCTTCCTACACGAGCACGTTTGCGTGTCTATTTTCTCCCTAATTTCTGACACCAGAGCAGACCTCAGGCACATAATAAGCAGCAAGTAAAAATAGCAGCACTGGATTTGCACAAATCCCAGATGCTTAGCTTCCAGAAGATGCTAATTTTGTTATGGGGCCACACAGTAATGCATGAAGCCCAAGTGTTTTCCTGAAAAGCGGAAAGAAACAGAGGATGTGGCTTCGTTTTATAAAGCAATAAACTGCAAGTAATTACAATCAAAACCCAAGCAGGAACATCATGACAATTGTTAGTATTTTCCAAGATTGCATTTACACATTTAAAAAAACAGCTCCATATGTCTCAGCCACATTTCTATTAGTGACAATATGTTGTGAATAACCAAGATGTGCAAGTGAAACTCTGCAAGTTAGATGAGCAGAATTTTGCATTTACTTTTTAAACTGCCTGACCTGTAGAAGTCATTTCTCACTTTATGGGGTCTTAACCTGTCAGCGCTCATCACATTATAATAATGTTCTCTGAACCAGCTCTCGCTGTGTGGGTGAGAAGAGCTGGAGGGAATTTTTCTTAGGAAAGGAAGGAAAAATGGCCTCTCTGTAAAAACTAATTGAGAACATTAAGTTTCATGTAGCATGTGACACAGCCAGATTTGTGGTCAGTTACAAATCAGTCTGGTTTGGTATGTTAGACTACTTCATAGAATTAAGAAAATACTGTCTTTTCTCCCACGACAGACAAAATTCTCTCCTGACTCTGGTATAAAAACGACACTGGAACATCTAAAGCTGACATTTTGAACTATCAGAGAATAAACAGCACTGAATAAACAACAAACGATGCAAGTCAGCACAAAGTACCTTCACAACAGTACACTGATAAGAGGAAAACATGAGCAGTGTCACCACCTGTTTTTATGTTACAGTGATTGACATCGTCTTGCATTTTAAACAAATAAGGGTCCATTTCCTTGCCCTGTGCAAGTCTAGCTGAAAGTGTAATACAACTGTGAGCACTCATTCCCTTTAAATTCAGCGCAGTCCAGGCAGAAATTGACTCGCTGGAATTCATGCAGAAGATTGAAGCGCGAAAAGTTCATGTATAAGGAACTATAAGCATGACAGCGCCATAACTTAGACCAGCTTTTATCTGGTCTACTTTTTGACACTAAATTGTCAGGTGTGCCTGTGATGTGTAATAGCAAAACTCCCTCAGATCGCTAGAATGCTCACCATGACGCAGCACAATCTGCCAAATTCCCAAACATGGTAAACTAAACTTGCTCCGCACAAAAATGAAGATGCACCAGATTTTACACAGTCCGTATGTGTTTAAATGGTACTTAATACATTGCCTGTATAGTTCCTAAAGATTTTATGATAGCGATATGTAATATAGCTAAGCATAATATTTTATTTGTAAGACATTGTAGTGTAACTTGACAAAGAATGTAGTGACCAGCAGTTGGTTTCTTTTCAGCTTTGACTCCCTGAATTAATGAGTTCATTGTTGATCGTTCCTCACTGTGTTTGTATTTTTGTTCTACTCCCTCACAAACAAGTCTCTCACTCTCTTGGCCTTTCTTTGTGACAAACCTTTGAGTGTGTTTTGTCTCTGCGGGTGAGCTCAACTGTTGCTGTGTGTCAGGAACTATCAAACAAAACCAGCAAACAGTGATTTTGCAAACTGGCTAAGTGAGTGAGTGCGCGTGTACGTACGTGCATGTGTGCCTGTGGTCTGATACAGCTGTCTGGCATATGTATGATATGACAGACAGTTGCCACAGGCTCTCTGATTGACAGAGGATGAACCTCAACGCAGAGAGACATTTTTAAAGAGTGACGACGACTGCAGTCGGGTCCGTTAGGTATTTTGCTGAGTGCAAATGCCAAATGATTTAGGTTGCACCAGAGTTCATTTACTTTATATATTAAACAAGGCTTGAAATAAGGCACTTGGCAGTGCAGTTTGCGAGTCAAAATGAGTATTTTACGCTTCATTAAAACACATTGAATAGCAAAACAGAACCACATATTTTGAAGTTTTTCCAATAACTATATCACCAATACTGTCGCAAAATCTTTGCTGTGCTCACAACACCCGCTCGCCAGCAACGAGCTTCAGCGGGCTACTCACAGGCGAGCACCTGGTGGCCAGCCTGCACCCATGATTCCTGGCTTACCTTGTTCCACTTTTCATTTTGTTTAGCCCTTTAAATTGGTTTATTCTCCATTTCGGCGGCTGTCCCCTGTTGCGCTTCGTCCATTTACTTCATCCTTGTGTATTTTGGGGTCTTATGTTTTTATATTTTCTTCCTTATCGTTTATGCTCACTGACTGTCTAGTGCTGAATTGGTTTAATGAAGTAATAAGTCTCGTTTATTGGCCATTCTTGGTTGGTTGGGGATCCTATTCTTGCTAATATGTGCCGTACAAAACATGTTTATTATTGCGGGTGTTGGTTGTGGTGCCAACACGCTGAGAGGTCATTTTAATATGATGCTGCCTTTTTGTACAAACATGGATAAAGAAACTTAATAAAGGAAATTTTTTGCAAGCATGTTACTTGTTTATCAATAAGCAAGACAGCAACAATTACATAAAATAAATCATTGTATCTTCAGAAAAGTACCGTATTTTTCGGATTATACGTCGCTCCGGATTATAAATTGAATCAGCCAAAAAATGCATAATTAAGAAGGAAAAAAACATATATAAGTCGCACTGGAGAAAAAGTCGCATCTTTGGGGGAAATTTATTTGGTAAAATCCCACACCAAAAACATACGTATCATCTTGAAAGGCAATTTAAAATAAAAATAAAAGCGAGAACAACAAGCTGAATAAGTCTACGGTATACTAACGTTGCATGACTGACATGCCTGGTAATGTCAGTAACGACGTAACATATTGAGAGTTTGTAGCGAGCAGTGACGGGAGTCAGAGTGTTGAAGCACGGAGCTAAAGGCTGGCGTTTTATTGACATCAGCTTCTGAGGTCTTAACAGCAACTCCCCACTCAGCTAGAAGCTAACAGGCTAACTCCCCTTTTCCACATAACAAAACCTTCCCACCCGGAACTCTCCCTTCGTCCCAACGTTCCGTGGGTGAATTATGTTCCCAATCACTACAAGTTATTCATATAACTCTAGCATAAAGAACATGCTAACAAGTTTACCAAACTATCAGTTTCACTCCAAATCACTAAATCCAATGAAATCTTCATCCTCGGTGTCACTTTTAAACAACTCCCCCAACTCGTGAGGTAGACGATGCTCTTCTACCGGCAATGTTGAAATTATCAACACAGGCCTAGAGCGCCCTCTTGCGGTTTAGTGTGAAAATAACATGTGAAATGATCTAATAATGTGTTAATATCACATCACACATAAGTCGCACCAGAGTATAAATCGCACCCCCGGCCAAACTATGAAAAAAACTGCGACTTATAATCCGAAAAATACGGTACCCACTTACTGTATATTAAATGAATACATTGTTTTACTTGAATAATCGTTGTTAAATGTGCAGACTTCTCAGAATAGACGGAATAGAGTCATGGACTTTTAGTAAATAGCTCCTTAAATATAAATACACAAGTGATGCTTCCATTAAATGTCATTGTGCCAACCTTCACAAACATTACCTCAGATATTTTGCAAATGTTGACAGGCTTGGCTTTGCTGCTGTTGAGTGCTGAGATTTGGCAGGCAAGGACCGGGAAGGGAACGTTTTCTGCGTGTCACTGAATCCTGAAGGGAGCTGATGTTCTGCCAAATGTGCTGAGCGCAATCTATGACAAGAGCAAGGATAGCGAGGATGCTCCAGGCCAAAGAATTCAAACTACCCATCATGTGGGATATGACGTGGACGCCACGTGCCAACAAGAGGCTTCAATGTCACCAGTAGAGACAAACAAGCTGAAATGTGTCGCCAGTGCCGAGCATCGTGACCAAGAAGGCAACAACTGACTTTGTTTAATGGGATTGTTCGATTAAAAATAGTCCTGAGCATTGGCAGAAATTGAAGTCAAAGTGCTTCATGCATTCAGAGCAACAGTGAGGAATGGTTGGGGGGAATTGCATCATTTGAGATACGTTTTGACACACCGTAGCAGTACAATGCAGTCTTTGGAAACATATTTTAAGAAAAACACACCCCAGTTGTGAGTTTGCTATTATCAAAGGGACATTACTCGATGTGAACCGTGCCTCGCGCCAAAAAACTGACAACATCTACAATTAAGATTTGTTGACTTCCACAAAACTGCAAAAGGTCGCTAAAGTACTTCTAAATGAAGAAAGTTCAGCACTGTTGCTACTCTCCCTAGGACACGCCTTCTTTTTAAGATCATTGCAATTGCATACTGATGAATGTTCACTGAGATGAAGAATAATCAGAGTGTTTGCTAAAAACTTAAATCTCTAAGATATGCTAACGATCCTGTTGACAAGTCCACATCAAAAGAAGGGAGAATTTTGTGGGACACCACAAAGGAAGCCACTGATGTAAAAAAACAAAAATGACATCATCAAGAAACTTGCTACATGCTACTTAACCATTTCTTTTTCTAATTTCTATTTAGACTGTTTTCACACTATTACTTTACACTCGGAAACAGAGACCTCAACAAGACAGGCAACCCAAGCGATTGTTTAGGGCACCGAGATGAAGCGGCCCCTGAGAGATGACTGATATTGGCCCATATCGATGACAAAGCAACATCAAACGTGACACTGCTGGCTCATGACTAGGCGCCCTTAAAGAGACAACAAATACTGGTCCATATCAATATGTTGGGATTTGGAAATCTCCCGAAGCTGGTAGGAAATACACTTACAATAATGTATAACACATTAGGCGTTTTTCCACCGCCGGAACTTTTGGAGAATTTTTCAGTTTACCTTGGTAAAATTTAGTTTGGGGGTTTTTCCACCAACAACAATTACCAGGGTAATTAAATTCCCCAGGGGGCATCCAAGTACTATCTCAGCAGCAGGGTCTTGCTGAGCCAGACAGGAACTTTGAGGGGGCGGGCTGCAATGACCACGGCTGATTGGTCAAATTTGGGGGCGTTGTTTTTACATCGGCTGGACTCAATCAAACTCATTTGAATTAATTACCGAGAACTCGAAGACACTGTGGAAACACAATTCTAAATTCCCTGCTGAACTTTTATAACCAAGAACTCGCTTTATCCAGAACTCAAAGTTCCTGGGCTTGTTGGTGGAAAAGCAGCTAATCAAGCAAAATTAGTAGGACTCGGGGCATATAAAAAGAAAGAAAGAAAGAAAGAAAGAAAGAAAGAAAGAAAGAAAGAAAGAAAGAAAGAAAGAAAGACAAATTTGTTATGGATAGTTCCTGGTGCGAATGTATGTATATTGGACTTTCAGCGAAATTGTAGTGTCCCGGTTTTGAATTTGAAATCTGGTCACCCTAACTTGAACTCATGTCCTCCAACTGCACTGCAAATACATTATGTATGTAAGTAAATGGTGCGAACGAGAAAGATATGGTCCACATTGCAAAAGGCACTTCATACCGTACTGATGTTAGCTTGATTCTCTGCAGCTGTATTCTGTTGTAAAATAGCACGATTAGGAGTTGCTTGGCTGACTTTGGCTTTGCTGAGTCATAAAGGTTCAAAAAGGTGTTAAATCTTTGCCCTCTCTACATCCTGACTGAACTATAAGGACAGGTACACTGGGAAAAAAAATAACCTCAGGCCAGATGTCATCCAGTTTGTAGTTGCAGGTCACACAAATGCCCTCGAACGCACCCAAGAGTGTCCACAGATAGATAACACGTAGCATAAACAAAGTCATGTAGAGGCTCACTCCCTCGCTAAATAGTCTGTGAGATGGCCGTGTCACTCAGAGTTGAAAGCCACAGGAGGATGAGTGATGATTATGCGAATGCAGAACATCAATTGTGAGGCGCCACTCACACACGAGTGGTTTTACGCATTCACCACCTGCAAACGCCCTTGCTCGCCATCCGTTCTCGACACCATTCGTGCCTGCGCCGACAAACGACATTCAAAAACCCGCACGTGTGATGTGGATTCAACGCATTCACATAAAGTACGTGAAACGATGATGACGATGAGTTTTGTTTAAGTGGCACGTTTCAATACATGCTAATAATGGCTGTATCATACTTGATCTCGGCTCTCCATTATTCATCATGTAGACTCACATTTTATTTGGGGGAAAAAAAGCAAGCTGTTAAATATCTCAAGGATAAGATAAGCCATTCAGCTCCAGATAAAAATCATGAATAAACACGTTTCGAAGGAAAAACACAAAGGAGATTTGAAAAGATTTCAGTCTTGTCCTTGGAAAGAAAACTGGATTGATGGCAGCTGAGTCATAATACTTTCATCCAAGAGATGGAGTGCATTAAAAAAGTTGAGGAGAGACGACATTTCACTTTACTCTCTTAGGAACGGATTTTCCCTTAGCAACTAAGTATTTATCATCTAAGCTCTTATGCAACGGTACAAACTGATATGATCATGACATATTGCAGTGTAATGCTATTTTAGGGTATGTGCAAGATAGTATTTTGAGCAGTGCTTGAATAAACATGATAAATATAGTTGTTTGGAAGAGATTTAATCTTCTACCGCAGCATGACTGAATAAAAAAAACGTGACACAGGGAAAACACAATAAAACATTTTAAAGCTGCTAAAATGCAAGATGTGGCAAAAACGGAATTATGTTTGAACCAGATACGAAAGCCGTAATTGTGTGCGTGCGTGTTGGTGTGCATATGACAAAATGTGATGTGAGGTAAATGTGTTTATTATGTCTGTTTCAGGTATGCATGTGTGAGAAGGCGTTGGATATTACAATATTTATCCCCCTGACAGTCACATGCATCTCATATGTATGAATGAAATGCATGTGTGACCGTACGGTATGTATGTGTGCGCAGGTAATCTATGCCGTGCTGACTATTACACATTCAAATGGATGCACACCGAGACACATGACACCTACGGTGACGCTCATCTGCTCTGATGAATGTTGTTCCCAGCTGCATTTGTTTCCTCGCATAATCGTGTTCTCTCGCTACCCCCCCGCTAGTCGACTTTGCATTATTCCTTATGCACAATCCACACACTCATGCATATACACTAATATGGATTAGACCTACTGTGTTGTCATCTCATGATGTACTCTCATATGCACTAAAATCATCCTCATTTGTGGCCTCATAATTTGTACTCCTTTTTGCTTTTTTGCTGTTGGGTTTAATGCTTTAACTACAAATGATGACAAGAATGAAGCCACTAAACAATACTATTTAGCTTGTTTATAAAAAAAATAGTATGTCTTCGATTGCAAATGAAACATTTTAAAACTATGTCAAAGCAGAAGTTCTTATACTTTTCAAAATTGTCTTTTTTTTTTTTTTTTTTTTTTTTTTTAATCAATTGGAGGAAACTCTGCAAATTAGACAATTTAAATATGACCTAATGAGTTCTGGTGGGGAAGCACGGTAGAGCCAGTGGCATTGGATCAATAGAGGGCGCCCTACTGCTGCCAAGTCGCCTTCAAAAGGACAAAAGTGCGGAAACAGGGAAAATAATATAATAAATATAATGCGAATTATATGTGTATTACAGGAGTGACAATTACAGGATCATAGTAACTGCATAGCAACTTCCAAATTCATCATGACAGGATACATATCAACTGCATAGTAATTGACAATGTGACCGTCACAAGGGACATATCAACTACCTAGTGTAGTAATAAGTACAAATAAATAAATAAATAAATAAATAAATAAATAAATAAATAAATAAATAAAATTAAATAAAATTAAATAAAATAAATATTGTAAAGCAATATTTTGCAAACATGTCTTCACCATTATGTGGCACAAATGAAGTATAATTATTTGCGATATGTTTTCTGAAAATGCTAATTCCATTTTTGGATATATACGATTTTCCTCATAATAGCCAATATGCCTTTTGAAAATCATTGCACATGAATCTTAGGGTCTTAAGAGTTCATTTTTTGAGTTATTTATTCATTTATCCATCCATCCATCCATCCATCCATTTTCTTGACCGCTTATTCCTCACAAGGGTCGCAGGGGGTGCTGGAGCCTATCTCAGCTGGCTCTGGGCAGTAGGCAGGATACACCTTGGACTGGTTGCCAGCCAATCGCAGGGCAACAACCATCCACACTCACAAGCACATCTAGGGACAATTCGGAGCTCCCAATTAACCTGCCATGCATGTCTTTGGAATGTGGGAGGAGACCGGAGTACCCGGAGAAGACCCACGCGGGCACGGGGAGAACATGCAAACTCCACCCAGGAAGGCCGGAGCCTGGACTCGAACCCGAGTCCTCGGTACTGGGAGGCGGACGTGCTAACCAGTCACCCACCATGCCACATATTTATTTATTTATTTAGGGATGCAGGAAGCCAGTGTGTGATGTACAGTGGGTCCATGGTTGGATTTATAGATCATACAAGAGAAGTTTGAAGACTATCTAGAACTTGATTGGTAGCCAGTAGAAATTCAGGAGGGTGAGCGTAATGTGCTGCCAGGGCTTTGAGAACTCTGGCAATGAATTTCTGGACAGACTGGAGCCTGTCCTGCCTTGTTAGATACTCTGAAAAGGACTCGTGCAGTGGTAACACAAACCACAAGCAATCACGACATGGGACGTGATAGTCTCGTCTTCACCACAAAAAAATGATTATTTTTCTTAAATTATTTTTCTTAATACAGAAAGTACAAAATTGTGATTACAGGTGAGCCATTTATTTTTAACTGCTAAATAGAAGAATAATTCTTAAATGACAGATGATTACTTGCTGTCCTTCATACACCGCAATTTAATAGTCTTGCGACTCCACTGAGACTTGTCCCATCATTAAGTCTCGCTGAGCATTAAATGAAATGTGCCACTTACATCAACAAATGATTAGACAGTTGTGTTTGGCACATTGCACAATGCCGAGCGGAATTCAGCAGGGAGCGTGACAAAAAAAAAAAACCCCAAAAAAACCCATGGGGTCTGCCGGCAAAAACAAAGCAGAGGAAAAAGTGAAGAAAGATGACGCTTCACGAAGCAGGAGATGCGATCAAGTGTGATTAATAAGAAGCGAGGAGAAGATGGCGGCGGCATCGTGATAATCAGTCGCCGCAGCGTGAGGCAGCAAACAGCAACACCCGCAAAGCCACAGCGGCGGCATAATGAGGGATCAGATGTGTCACATGACAAAGGGAACATTAGCCACTTGTTATCAAGATAATTAGCGCTGCTCGGAGTCACCTGATACTGTTCACTTGGTCTTGAGCTTGTTTTCTAAATGAGGTGATCAACTTTTGATGTGTGGAAAAAAACAGCAGGATAACACCATGTGTGTTTAATAGGACGCTATTGGTCTATACACATTAAACAAATGATGTTTGTATCAATGTTGAAGTAAAATGGTGCGGTGTGTATCAATGACATTTAGATTTTCTACTTTGCACAGGCACAAACACAACCTCCCGTTGTGTGTACACAGGAGGTTTGCTGCAATTTGAATCAGACCAGCCACTTCCTGCTGTGTAAAAAGAGATTACAAGCCTGACTCAGTGTCAAAGCATCCTTTGAATACTTCTTTGGGCCGTAACTTTCTTAGCAGCCGCAATTGTGCCAAAAAATAAAAAAATAAAATAAATCGGACAAAGTTAGGCGAAGAAACTGATTTTGCTAGAGATGAAAATGTGAAGACTGCAACAAAGTTATCGATCTATATACCTGTGCCTGTGCTGGGACAGCATCGGAGCTGAGGACGGAACGAAAGATGGAGCACCAGTCAATCACATGGTGACAATGAACCGCACAATGAGTGAGAATTGATTCATCACCAGCTGCACTAAAGACAGCTGGGTGAAAAATGTCAGCAGTGGAAAATTCAGGCCCAGAAGTAAAAATTCGGCCAAAAGGTGCTTCTGTGCCTCAAGCCAATCTGTGGAAGGGTTTTTACTTTCTGGGCTGGTACCACCAAAGTCTGCTTATCAGTGAAATAGGACCTTGAGAAGGCATATTTGTGATATGCATATTGTACCCTATGTTATGACTGTGTTTTGGGTTGGGTCACTGTGTTATGATGTTGATGTTATCAGTTGCTATGCAGTTACTAATATCCTTGTGATGATCTTTGATGATGATGATTTATTAGATACTCTTAGTTTGTCGAGCCTTATACAGTTACTATTTTTCTTATGATGAAGTTGTCAGGTGTCATGCAGTGCTGTGATCCGGTATTGCAAAAAAACAAAATCTTAATTAAGATATATTTAATTCAATTTAAACTAAATTTGCTTATTTTGCTTTGACAACTTATTTTTACTTAAAATGAAATTGTCAGACAAGATTATTGTGCTTATTTTGAGATACTTTTTACGTAATTATCTTACTTGATCAAGCAGTCTTAGCCTTGAATGTTAACAACCAGTTTTAAGTACTGTGCGGCTTAAAACAAGCATTTTCCACATTTTAAGATGACACTAAACTGCGGTTTCATAAAATTAATGTTCTCATTTTTAGATTTTGCACAATCTAGGAATAATTAAAAGGGAAAAATTAGACGGATGAAAACAATCAGCCAAGTGTTTGGTTTCATTATATTTACGAAGCTCATTTCTCATCTTTCCAATATATCCAAATTCAGTGGTCTAGTTGTAAAGTGCCTACCCTCAGACTTGAGGTTGTGGATTCAATCCCGGCCTGGGTCATACTGAAGAAAATAAAAATGTGACCTGTTACTTCCATGCTTGACACTCAGGCGTTATCCAAAAAAAAATAAAAAAATAAAATAAAATAAATCATTTTGTATTTTAAGAAAATAGTTCTATTTATTACAGCTTGGAAAATTCAATATAACTTGTTTTTTTTTGTATAAAAAATACTATTTTCAAGACCGCTGTGGTTGATATGGAAATAGCATTATTTTCTTATTTTTCTAAGTCCTACAGGTACATTTAAGTACATTTTTCTTGTTCTGTTGGCAGATAATTTTGCTTATTTAAAGTAATAGTTTTCTTATTTTACTGTATTTTTTTCTTAAAGTTTTCTACTGTCCTTTTTGCAGTGTAGTCACTCTTATTTTGTCTTGTCTATCCTTTGTGTGTGTGCGCGCGCATTGCCCTCACGAGAGTTATTGAAGAGCACTTTTGTCAGCAGGCTACGCTGAGGTTCCTTAGCCAAGGTTTATCTCAGCTCATTGAGGTTTCAATTCCATGGAAGCTTTCTTCCATGCAAGCGATTTTTCAACGTGTTCAAGGTTGCTTCCATGCACTCAGCCCTGTTCTCTCAATAGAAGTGTCTCAGGCAAGGTTCCTCCATCAAGTTTTGTCTTGGAGGCCATCTGAATCGTGCCCTGCCGTTTGTTGTTACGTATTTTCGTACGCATGTCTAGTCTGTGTTTGGGCGCTAATTCCACACCTCACGTGAAACCCCAATGGATAATGTTGGACTCCTAGTGTAACCCTGACATTGTACTTTTTTTTTTTTTTTTCTTGCAAATTCCAAGTTTGCCAACTTTTATGTGTTATATCCTGTAAACATGCATGTCAATGTTGCTATGTGAAAAACACTTATGTCAATTTTTTATTATTTTTAATTTTTTTAATATATTTTTTATTTTGTATTTATTTATTTATTTATTTTTTTACATTTTTAGGTTTTGTGGGTAAAACTGAATGCAGACAAAAAAAAAAAAAAAGATGGACAATGGACATGGACACAAGTGTTTTTCACAAAGCAGCGACGATATGGCCATATTGACATATTAAATCAACAACATGCCATCATATGACACTCCTAACCAATGCTTCCACTTTATAAGTTTGGAGCATGGCACGGCAGTATACAGTAATTGATTGTGATAGTACGCAGTACACTTTTCTTTGTGGCTTGTTGTGTTGCGCAGTGGCAAAAACTCATATTTGCTGCTTTCGCGATAAATCCATCTGTATTTGATATACGGCTTTAAGCAGCCGCTGCCGGCTTTGGTTCAGATACTTCTGCCGGAGCATAACCGCACGCGTTCCCGAAAATGTAGTGTGCTTGTGTGTCTGATGTGCAAATGTTGAACAAATGTTTCAGGCACGCAGATGCTGAGATGTTATCAGGATTTCTCAGTGTAACAAAAAAGGGAACAGAGGTTTATTCAGCAGGTGTTTTTTTTTTTAAAACCTACTCTATGCCTGTGTGAATGCTACTGTATTTATTAGAATGCTGTTATATTAGATGTTGCTGTTGAGATGTGCATCTTATCTCATGGATCAAGTAATGAGTGCCGTGGGTGTGCCCTTCACAGTAGGCAGCAAGGTGAATATGAACAGTCTGCATTGAGCCATAATCAAGATCTGCAATTAGTGGTTTGTTTGCTCTAATTCAGTGGCAATAAACAGTGCAGGGGGAAATATTTTAACCATGGCATGATATTTAGCTGGAAAAAAGATCAAATAAATGCTCTTATCAAGGGGGCCCTGCAATATTTGTCCTGAAACTATTAGTCCTAGGTCTGGGCTGTGTCTACTGTATGCTGTTTTTTTTTGTTTTGTTTTGTTTTGTTTTTTTGTTTTTCCAATATGGAGACTGGAATATGTAAACCATTAAATACAATACTATTAAATAACTGCCACGAAGAATGACTTAATATAGACGCGTATCCATAGACCGTGCACCTTTTTCCACTTGCACATACGTGACATAAGGACAGCCAAGCAGAGTGGGTGAATTTGTTCTTACTGTAATATATATTGTTTTCCATTTTAATAATGTATTTTATTCATTGACTTGCAGTGTCTTCAGGGCAAAGTTTGTTTTAATAAAGTTGTGTACAGTGTCAATAAAATGAGAGCACTATGACCCACACTGGGGAATTGCCTTGGACAGAATGGGACCTATCGACAGGTCAATAATATGGAATGGAATGTTCTTTGGAAGGTTAAACCAAGATCTTTTTTTTTTTTTTTTACACTTGCACCAACGCAACTATAATACCAAAGTTGAGTGTACTGAATAAGTTGTTTTCACGCAACATAACACACATTTGCTATAATACCTCATTTTATTATTTGTTATCTGTACTTTGGCTAATAAAAAAAAGTGTGATTACGTCTTATGTGTTTAACTAATATGGCCTCTTTACACTGGATAAACTGACTTCGATGTTGCCATTTGTCATTTTCTCTGCTTTTATTAAAATTGGTGTCACATGAGGTGCGGAATTTGGACTCAAAAGAAGACAAGACACAGAAGTTGAAAAATAGAGGGGTATATTCACTAAGAATGCGCTGCATCCGTTAATAGTGTGACATATTGCACCACAACTGTACCCGCAGTCTGCTCCCAGTTACCCACCTATTCACTAAGGATATTGCTCTCATCATATACTGGCACAAACACGCCCACAAAACTGACAGTTTGAAGCAAATTTGCACCTGATTTATCACACATGGCAATGGATTTGCGCCAAGAACATGGTTGTTATAGTAACAGTTGCGAAAAAGATGACATTATCAGAAAGCGAGGTTGGACCGAGAGTAAGCGTTTATAGCGCCATTAAGCTGTACAGAGCAGAGAGGACGACAACGATGTCATTCATTCATAAAGTACAAATTATTGGTGCAATCGTTTTTTAAAAATATATTTACAGAGGTTGCCATTGGCGTACAGTATGCATCTGGCACGTAAAAATGATCGTAAAATGCCTCCCCTCCATTGCCAGGTTACGTTAGGTGTCCTAAACCAACATAGAGAAATGTCCCCCCACCCTCTCTCTCCCTCTCTCTCTCTCTCTCTCTCTCTCTCTCCTATTCTGTGTGATCAGCCAGAGAGCAACGTGCACCGTGCCATGCACTGCTGTCATGATCCCGGGATCGAGGTTGCGGCAGGTTAATACATGCTTTCCAAAAACGTTATTTGCGTCATGCAAACTCCGTGTGGCTATTTGCGCTGGCGTTAGTGAATTAGACACTATATATCAATGAGTCTCATTTGCATTGAGGTGTGCACATTTTGCGTCAAATGTATGTAAATGGCCTAATTTACATACGCGCAAATAACACCGGCGCACCGTGGCGCAATCTGGTTGGCAGCGCACTTAGTGGCGGATTTCCCCATCTGCGCGTGTTTAGTGAATTAGGCGCTCCCAGTTTGTTCAATTTTTACCGGTTAGCGCCGTGCAAAGGTGACGCAAACCTTTAGTGAATAGGCCCCAGAGTCTTTAGACCAGAGGTGGTGAGATCCGGTCCTCAGGGGCCGTAGTCCTGAAGATTTTGGACATTTCCCTTCTTCAACACAGCTGATTCATGATCAGCTCATCAGCAAGCTCTGCAGAAGCCTGATAACGAGCCGGTTAATTGGAATCAGCTGCACTTCGAGTAGGGAAATCTATAAAACCTGCAGGACTCCGGCCCTCGAGGACCGCAGTTTGGCACCCCTGCTTTAGAGAAAAATACAAAGGAACAACAGAGAGCACGGAGGGATTGCGATGGCCTCAAAGAAAACACTTGATGGAGAAATCTTGACTAAAAACCTTGAGCAGGCTCGATGCAGAGAAACCTCAACATACTGACAAAATTACGTGTCACTCAGTAACTCCAGATAGGACCATGATGAAACTGTATGACAAATTAAAGGCCTAAATGGCAAAATAAACATGACCTAAATACAGGCCTTAAGAGTGACACATACAGAACCATAGCAACTGACAAAATTATTGTCACAAATGACAAACACAGGACCAAAACAACAACAACAACAACAACAACAACACAAAACAGTCACATATGACACAACCCCAAACAGTCACAACAAATGGGTGATACACTAGGGGCTCTCGAGGACCGAACTTGGAGACCCCCGCACTAACGGCAATTTAAACAATTATTTTTAAGTGCTACTTTTGTGTGCTAGATCAAAGCTAGACTGCTGGCACTCTGCTCTAAATCAAACTACTTAACATCATGCTACACTACTAAATATATATTTGGAAGTAAACATACTTTTCATTGCTTGAGCTTTAGGATAATGTGCAGAAAAATACACTTACTATGTCGAATTCATATTGAGGCATTAGTGACACGGTGCTTTCGTTCATGAGTTTGTGTGCTACTGAATGGATTAGAAGCTTGCATTTCACAATCTTTTTTTTTTTTTTTTTTTTTTTCCTGAAGCGGCATCCACTCTCATCTGCACTTTCTAATAATGAAAGCAACACCATATTAGCTACGCGCTTCAAACACAGAAAGACACCGAAGATCACTAGTGTGTGTGTGTGATCTCACACAAAAGGAAGGTGAGATGGCCCTCAACCGCCTGTAGGCAATTCTACCTTAATAAAAGTGGCCATGTGTCTGTGTATGCCTGTGATTAGCCTCACATCTACATGCCTGATTATGGTCATTAGCATATTACAGAATACGATACGTTTACTATTCCGCACACAGCTTTGCAGGAAAAAGACAGACACACACAGAGAGCTAATGAAGGCGTTGGAGGATGTGAGGGTAGTCATCAGATCACATCATCAATGAAAATTCCAATGTCCAGCTCTTAATGTCCTCATGAATATGGGCAATGGATGTCTTCCATTTATACAGAGTATTATCAGTAATTAAAGAGTCCTAAAGAGCATATTAGTCCTTGATTAGTGGTTGATTATTAGGTCAGAAAGTGATTTAATGGCTGTGTACCTCTGCTAGCTTGTGAAAGGCTGCGTGAGTTTTTGTGACGAGTAGGGCAGAGTGATAAAACAAACAAACAAACAAACATATATTGTGTATGTGCGTGTGTGTATGTCCTTAGAGATTAGATGAAAATGTCTTTCGCATCCAGCAGGCACTGAGGAGGAAACCAAAGAAAAATTGCAGTCACCTGTGAAACAAAACAGACTCTATCTCGTTTGCACTTTGTTTCTTTCTATTTGTGGGATTTAGGAGGAAAAAAAAATCCAGTTATGTTACATTACTTGGGTTAAGTAAAGGAACATGTCATTTTTTAATCCAGGTTCTTTAACAGGGGCACTCCAAGGGCGTTGATGTGATAAATCATAACAGATAAAATGAGTCTGAAAGAAAAGGCTTTCAAAAACAGCTTTTCCCCCCGTAAGAAATATACCGTAATGCCTTTTACTCCTCGAACAAAAAAATGAAATAAATTGAAATTCATAATATTTAGGTTGAAGTTCAGAAGTTTTATATTAACTCATGTGCTCCCAAAAACATATAAATACATTCTATTTTAAATTACCATGCTTCCAAAGACATATTTATACATTTGAATGTTTATTTATGCTAGAGCATACAAGTCTTTGATGTAGTCTCTGAACTGAAGAGAATAGTAATGGCAATGGTAGTTATTCAAAAAATGGCAGCAAAGTATAAGAGATGTGTATGTGTGGGCCATGTTGCAACACAGCTGTTTTCCCCACAGTTTTAAAGACATTTGTGAATAATGATGAAACTTAGCTTTATTCTTATGCTAGTTGCTGCAGAAACGGAAACAGATAGAAATATACTTTTTTTTTTTTCCTGATGAAGGAAGAGACTCAAATTTTTCTTTTGGTAGGTTTCACGTTTTACAGCAATAGAACACGTTATTCTGTGGGTCTTGCAAAATCAGTCAAAATCCAGTAAAACAGCTGGGAGCAAAGGGAATTGCTTCAGTGAAAATGGCTGGTAGTAAATTAGTTCATACTGGGTTTAAAAAAAAAAAAAGCCCTGTGAGAAGTCATGGTAAAGTACATAAAAGTAAAAAGTTTATCTTGTTAAAATTAGTAGAGAAGTTCGGACAGTGTCATCATAAAAGAACTGGTCAGTGCCTTCATTTAAAGCCGCTCTATGTAGCAATTTACTGAAAATTATTTTAACAATAGCCTTTTTATGTGACCAATTATGACTCAAACATATTATAATTAGCAGATTAATACCTTTAGCCCGGCACACATGTGGCGCTATCGGCGCGTCATCGCCATCCACGCTTGATTTTTCTCAAACTTTCGCCATCCACGCCTTGGGCGTTTTTTTTTTTGAGCGCGGGTGGCATTAAGTTGTCAAATGTTTGATCCTTTTGGCTCTCTACGCGTGCGTGGGACAGGAGCAAACGGCTCATTGATACGATCCATGGCGCATGAGCTCTTCAAATATAACAGCGCCCAATTTCGGAGAAGCAGAGCTCAGTCGCCTTTTTTTTAAATGGGGTATAGTAGCAAAATACGCAGCAATATCTCTTCGGCTCGGAGGTTTCCACCATGAATGGTCACATGATCTCAAACACGTGATCAACGCAACTTCAAGCAGCTATGTCAACGGCGCCAGTTGTGCTGTCCGCGCTCTATAGCTATCCATGTCGGGAGCCGACACCTTAGCGCTCATTTGTAAACCTCAAAAAAAGTATGAATGCTTGCATTTGAGTAAATATGTGTTGGCCAAAATGCTAAATTATAAATGATAAAACGTTGACATTCTTAACAAAAAACGTTTGTGGTCACGCTTTGTGTTTCTGGCTTCCACGTCAACATGAGTACGATTTTGTACAAAACTAAAGCTATTATTTGTAAAACTGTCTTTAAATTCTCTGCCTGTCTGGCACTCACGGTCTGTTGCTTCTGGCTGTGTATTCTCCCCTTCTCTCTTCATTAAATATGACAATTTAATGTCAGTAAACAGCAAGACAAGGCTAATTTACTGATTTCATTAGTACAAAACATTATTGGTTAGGCCTTTGTATATGTGTGTATATATATATATATATATATATATATATATATATATATATATATATATATATATATATATATATATATATATATATATATATATATATTAGGGGTGTGAATTGCCTAGTACCTGACGATTCGATTCGTATCACGATTCACAGGTCACGATTTGATTCGATACCGATTAATCCCGATACGAATGGTCACGATTCGATACCGATCAATCCCGATACGAATTTATAAGTCGATTGTTGCGATTTTTTTCCATTCAAATTTAGAAAATACTATCAGTAAATTTGTACATGTACACTGTAAGATTTGTATGAATATATTTATCTAAAACTTGAGGCTTATAACCGTGAGCCACTGTACACAAACAGTTTGCAATCTGTTTCACATTTGAACAGCATTAAAATAAAAATATTAAGGCTTAATGTGCCGTTCATATAACATTCTTCCATGCTCAAGGTGTGAATCCTAAAAAAAAAAAAAAAAAAAAAAAAAAAAAAAAAAAAAAAAATCGATTCTGCCGATTATTGAATCGATTCGAGAATCGCGCGATGTAGTATCGCGATATATCGCCGAATCGATTTTTTTTTAACACCCCTTATATATATATATATATATATGTATATATATATAAATAAAAGATATATAAAGTAGGGTAGTGTTGCCCAAAGAGGTGTTGCCTAAATCCTCCACCCCCTACCCCTCCATTTTTGGTTCGTGTATAGTAAACAGTAGGCCATAGCCACTTAATATTTTCGGTGGCACAACAATACAATTTTGCACATGACCTTGTTAGAAATTGCACAAACATTGCCACCTGTGTGTCTGAGTTAAATGAGCCAGCTCTCAATTGTGTGCATGTGAGCCAAGAGGAGGAAAAGGAGGTTGGGCGGGAGGATCAGATATCCAAACACTTTGAGGACAAATTGATGACACAGAGGGTAATTTAAAAAATTGATCAATGAAAAAAAGGGTTCAATCAAAAAGGGGACGGTAAAAAGAGCTGGTGCTCAAGCACCACTTAGACTTTATGTGCACGTGCCAGCTTGAGGGTGTTGATAAAGACGTAGAAGGTAGTGCATGTGCTGTCAAATTCTGTAGTAATTGTAAACCTCAGAGGGACTTTTTAGGAAGACCAGAAAGCAGGGCATTACAGTAATCAATCCGATTAGTGATAAAAGCATGCATTAGCATCGCCGTGCTGGCCAGAGACGGAAAGGGTGTCTGGCTATATTCTTCAAGTGATAAAAAACAATTTTTGTCGAATTTTTAAAGTGTAAGATAAAAGTGAGCTCAGAGTCTAAAATATCACCCACTTGTGGTGACGGATGGAATGAAAGAACCTGCACATAAGTTAAAACTTTCTCTCTCTGGGGCTTCAGGACTGATAACTAAAACTTCATTTTTGTCCTAGTTAACTGGAAGAAGATCTCTGCCAACAACCATTGGCCTGTTGTTATCAGGAGGCACATGGGATCAGCTCTAAGCCCCTCCCCCTTCACAACAGTGACTGACAGATGTGATTTTACTGAAATCCCCAATGGATCATGATGTTCGCAAATGACAATGTGGTCTGTCGTGAAAGAAGGGATCAGGTGGAGAAACATTTAGAAAGGAGGAGAGAAACTAACGCACTATATTGTATGTGCATAAATGAAGAGGGGAGGAGGTAGAAGAGTGAGGCTACAGGGAGAAGAGATAGAAAGGCCGTGGGACTTTGAAAACTGTACTTATGCTGCAGTCAGACCGATCGTGAGGAGCCAAAATTTGGAATCATGAAATATGAATTGAACTAGTTTGTTTTAAAAATGTGTGAACTAAACTTTAAACTCGTTCACATAGGAAATTTACTTTAAAATATAAATAAATGAATGAATTTATTTAATGAATAAAATAACATCTTGGTGATAGAAACCCTTTACTGCAATATTTTAAGCCAACAAAAAGCTTTTGATGAAAAACTACAATGGCGGCTTAGAATCTTGGATGCTGCCATCATAGTTCTATTCAAGCAGATTATCATAAAGAGCTCTGTGGGCTTACTCGCTTTGTCCTGCTATTTTGACTTGGAGCGGCTCACTGTGAGGGCCCACAGTTACTTCATCCACTGCTCATTCGAGTGTATTACCGTGATTCTTTTGGACAAATTCTTTTTAACATACATTAGCCTTCTGCATTACACTTACTGTAACATGATTGTAACAAGGCATACATGAGAAACAGATTTTCATTCGAAAAGTTATTTTTTTCAGTGATGTGCAAAATAACCATCAATAACCCCAACCTCCATCACCTAATATTATTTTCTCTTATTCCCTCACAAATAAATGCAAAACCTCAATTTTAACTACTTTAGAACATAAAGTAAGAACATAAGAGGCACATTAAAATGGAAGATAATGTACATTGACTTCTTTTTAATGAGAAGGATAGAAATAAGTAACATAAATGAACAAAAATAAGTCCAAATAACTCTTACATTGTGCACATTGAAATAGAATATAATGTGAATAAAAATGAAATAATAAAACTTTATTTGCTGCAAATAAAATTATTATTCAACTCTCTTTTTCACCTAAAGATCTGATCAATTTTCCGTTACATTGTCCTTTTTTATCGCATTAATTCAACAAGTTGTTTATTACCTCTCTTGTACTTTCCGTTCCTTTTTGAACGGATTTGAACCAATCATAGGCTAACTAACTATCATAGGCATCATCATTGACTAGAATGGATGATTGATGGAAGTGTCCACGCAAATGCTTGATAATGCGAAACCTTGAAAAAATGCACAGGCTGAGCACCGGATTACTTCTGTCGATTGCGGTGAGTCCACACAGGCCTTCTTAATCTGTGTATTTTTGCGAGGTTTTGCATTATCAAGCATTCGCTAAAAGTGCTGAATGCACACGCCAAAAGGTGTGCTCGAAATGACTCGTCAGATACACTGAGACGGAGCCGGTCGACTTTGGAATAAATAAATAACAAATATTGGTGGAAGCGGATTATGCTACACAAGCAAACTGGAACAATTCATAAGCACATTATTAGACTTGTTGCTAACACTAGTATATTTAAATCTGACATTTGTTTTCTTCTTGGAGATACGTATGTGTGTGGCAGGTTATTATTTAACACAGGGTTTTTTTAACAGTTGCCGTGGATTGTTCCTGCCCCGAATCTTTTACCGGTACGGAAGTACAGGATCGTTCTAACCCACTTTCACCCCTGCCTTTACATATGTGAGTATTGTCTCACAGTTAGGTTAGCTGGAATCTGTTTTGCCGTATTTATTTCCACCATATTGTGTCTTTGTTAAATCTGTCCAAAAACGTTGAAAAGCAATTTCTCAGTCTTTGTTAGCTATTTGTGAAAATATTGTGCTGTTTGCCACATTACACTGCTTGCCCTCATTTGGGTCACAAGTGGAGCTGAAGCTGGTTCGGATGCGTCTGGACGCCTGTCCCAACTGACTTTGGACTGGCCAGACAATCCCAAGGGTACTTAATTTCTTTGTGAAAATCCAATCATACGAGGACAAGTTTCATATTTGAATGGGTGGGAAACAACAAAGGCGACACATCTCCCACTGTTTATTAAAGCTGGGATTTGAATGCACCTGTAGCATCTGGCAAAAGCCTCAGGGGAAGACAGTGTGTTGATTAGGTTCTAAAAAACATGTCAAAAACGCTGACAGGAAGTGATCTGCAGGGAAAATGGAGCATTCCTGATACGTTTATGGTCAGAGAACTGACAGCTAATTATTTATCAGTTGGGTGGATGTTCTGTATGTGTTCAAAAAGAGCAAAAACACACAGTCATACACACTCATGAAAAAAAAAGAGAGCAAGATTCAAGGAAATTGTATCACTACATTTCCCCCAAGTATCATTGTTATGAGTAGCCCCAGCAGGGCTGTCAGATCGACAGACTTGAGCCAACTAATGGAACCCCAAGTTTGAAGTAAACATGGCGAAGCTGCATTTAGCTGTTATGCTGCACACAAATGGAATAAGCTGCCAACAGAAGTGAAGTCAGCCCCACGTGTAAATGCTTTTAAATCCAAGTTCAAAACTTTTCTTTTTCATATACCCTTGATTAAGGTCTTTTAAACATTTTGAAATCATGTTTTTTTTCCCCTTTTAATTAGTTTTTTTTAAACTTCCTTATGTTATGTTCCTTATGTTTTTAAAGTTTGCTGTCTAATGTTTTAACATTGTCAATGTATGCTCTTTTAGTAAATTTTGTAATCTACTTTTCTCTTTTGCTTCTGTATGTTAACCGCTGTGGTTGTTGATGCTGAAAGGTGTTTTTTTTTTTTGTGTAAAGCACATTGAGTTGCCTTGTGTATGAAATGTGATATACAAATAAACTTGCCTTTTTCATAACCTCTAGACACCATTAAACATCCACACAATGTGTGGTTCAATCATACCCATTGGGTTAAAATCCAACATCTCTTTCTGGATAAGGTTACTACAAGGACACTGAATTGGGAAGTGACCCAAATATCAATACTGCTTTTATAAAAATAGGCTGTCAAAAAATTGCTTCGCTTCATGATACACAATAGACATTCAAAACAACAGGCCGCGTCTATGAAGTAATGCAGCAGTTATACACATTTTATAATACTCCCTTGATGATAGTGCTTTTGTGTGCCAATAAAAGCGTATTGCGCCACACAGGACGGGTCTATAAACTCCAGTTCTGAAGCAGAGTGGAAGAGGCGAGCTCACCTGTATCTCCTCTTCTGCTGCATCCAATTATCTTTAAGGCCTAGTGAGCCTTGTTGTTTGAGATGCCCTTCAGAGAGTCGTTATTGTGTAGTGCTGTTATTAAAGCACAAGCATGCCAGGTCACGTGTTTGCTGACCCGTGCTTATGGGGCCTCTTTTGACTTCCGCCAGTGCTCTTTCTTGTCCCCACACTTAAATGGCCATGCCTGAAAAAGGGAAGAGTTTACAAGTCCCTTAGAGTGCACTCTAGAGATGATGCTTCAGTACCTTGAGATACAAACCACAATATTTTACAAGCATTCATGTATTTCCTTCCACTTATCTGAGTTTGCAGCAAAGAGAGGCCCAAGCTTCGAAGTCCACAGCCCATTTGTCCAACTCTTCAGGGTGGGGATCTCGGGGTGTTCCTGGCCATACTTGTAGTCTCTCCAGCTTGTCCTTGGCCTTCTCCTGGTGGGACTTGCCCAGTAGTGAGTATTCTGAGTTGATTGAGCGTCTTACCTGCTCTCTAAGGGACAGCCCAGAAACCCTGCGGATGAAAGTAATTTGGGCTGCTTATATCCAAGAGCACAGCTCCTTCACTCGTAAACAAGATGTCAGTCATATTCATTTTATTTTCCTGCAAACTCACTACTGAGTTCAGCCCTCCATTGTCGATTTCCTTCCCCTTTTATGTCCCGCTAGAGAAAATAGGAGCATAACATCACATTAAGTGTCTATTATCTGACTTACTCAACAGCACTGCACTACGCAGACCCACACAAATGTATATATGTTATTTGCACGTATACACAGGCTGAAATGCACACTTACAAGCCATCATGTGATCCTTGACTGTAAAGGCACTATAAATGCATTGATGAAACCATTTCTGTAATACGCTGTGTTTGTCAAACTGCCATTGGTCGACTAAAGCCATTATCACGGCATAAGTAAACAGGTCAAGACCTTCATGGACATCATCAATACCCGTTGACTCAAGTTTGCCTTTTATTGTAAATCTCACATTTATTTTCTGTTTAAACAATTACAATTACATTTTTATCGAACAGAACTCAAGGCTCATTACGTGCTTGCCAAATTGACAGACCAACCTCCGCTAAGCCAGGCGTGCCGGCACAGCATAGCAAGTGTTGTTGGAGATGTGGACGGAGTGACATTTTGGTGGCAAGAAAGAGAGAGATGATCTAAAGATAAACCTGTTCTGACCCAATGTCTAAATGGTAGCAGGGTAGACCCCTAGCCTAATGCGTTTTTCGTGAATTTGATTGCATGCAGGAAGACACCAACGAGTGGTGACATATTTCAGTCATACACATGTGAGGAGCGGGCATTATTGTTATTGGGAGAAAGGCAGGAATGAGAATAACTTTACTAACTGAATAAAGGACTGGATGGAACGTGAGAAGACTTGACATGATGACTGGACTGAATGTGGACAAGACCGGGCAAGACATGGACAGACTTGGCATGACGTGGACAGACGTGGCAGGACAATGCCTCGTAACTCAAGGACTCCCAGTATTTTCATTACTATCCATCCATACGTTGTCTCAATCGCTCAATATAGAGTCCCAGGCAGTAGTGTGAGGAATGGCAGTGAGTTGTATTACAATAAAAACATGAGATAACCCCAAAATCCCCCAACCACCATGTTGTTCTAACTCATTCACTGCCTTTGACAAGTATACTTGTCAATTGTATTTTTTAGAGCGGTGCTAAATGGGGGCGAATCTGAGCATGCTCCACTGTAAATATCAAACTTGGAAACAACTTTACTGATGCCCAACCACCGGTAGATGACATCATTGCCCCATTTTATAGGAAATAAACACAGTTTCAGAGTCCATGGGAGAAATGGCTGTATTTTGGCAAACCTACATTTTTCTGCTGTCAATTATAAAAGAACGGGACGGGACAAAAAGTAGGGAGTCTATTCTGTTATTTGGTAGATTCGGTTTATATATAATTATTGAATGTAATATCACGTGAGTATTGGAAATGTAAAAATTTTCTATAATGACTGGCAGTGAATGAGTTTTAAGAGTCAAAATCAGTTAAAAAAAAAAAAAAAAATTGCGGGTCTGAAGGGATTAAAATTAGGAAGATCTTCAACTTAAATTTGTCAATGAATAGGTTTTTGTTAACAAAGCACTGAGTTTTTTTTTTTGTTTTTTTTAAGAGCTCAGAATTGTTCATTCGGTAGTCTTACCAATTCAACGTCTTATCATCATTGCTCTCTCTCTCTCTCTCTCTTTTTGTTTTTTTACGTGTATGTTTGCGTTTGTGTGCGTGCATTTGCGTGCGTGTGTGCGGGTGCGCGTGCGTGCAAATACGTATACATTTATACTCATTAATTCACCGAAAACCTCATAAAAATCCCATTACCCTTCACCTTAACCAGATACTTCAGTCTCGCCAGAGTCGTGAGGTTCAAATGTTCGGCCAGGAGACCAGAGAAAAGGTCAGAAAAGATAAAAATAAAAGAAAGATAAATCAAAGTGAAATCCAGCACAAAGCACAACAAAGCACTGACTTAATCATTCTGAATTTGGTGGTGTTAGTTTTTTTTTGTTTAGCATGGTGTCATAAAGTTGGAGCAGATCTTGTACAACTGGTGAGACTGATGTGAATGTTAACCAAACTGAGGCACTGCTGGACGTGAAAGAACGATGTTCTGTCGCTTCCAATTTTCAGAATCATTTTCTTTGTGAAAATATAGCATTGTCTCATATTTGGCAAATAATGTTGTTGTTACTGCTTATGGATTCATTTCAGGAAGGGTGGGGGGGTTACTCCAGGTCTGGTTATTTTGTTGTATAGTCATACGAACACATAGCGACAACCACAGCCATGAATTACAAAAGCTACTCAGATGTAAAGCATTCTTGTTTTGATTGATGACAATGTGACAGTGAGAGTACCGGTACATACAGTACTAGTGTATCCTCAATGTCAATATGAAGAGATTATTACCTTTGATTTTATTTCTTTTATTAATCTTTTCATGTAACATTACAATACTATTTGACAATATTAAATTGTGTAAAAAGGAGACCTGATTAAATTAATAATTAACATTGCAAGCAACAATATTTTACTGTTCAAATTGATATGCTTTGGATCCAACATTAGCAGTCTATGGGTTGCTAAAATTATAAAAACTTTAACACGATAAACAGTGCCACTCTCCTTCCAAAAACCTTTTCGCGTGCGTAAGTCTTTCTCAAACATATTTGTTTTCTTTGTGTTTATTCGCCTTCTCCTCTTCGTCGCGGCCTCCTCATCTGTCGTGGTTTGTTAACATGCTGAAGATTCTCGCGCTGACCTCGGGCAGGCCTCTCCAAAGATTTGTAACAGCCAGGAAGCACCCAATAAAAGCAAAACATTACGAGTGAAGTCCCAAACACGCGCACACACGTGCTCACACCCCAACACACACCATAGAAAAGACATTCACATTCTGCATGTGTATGCACGTATATTTATTCATCACATCTTCAAACGCTTGGAACTATAATGGGAGTGAAAAAACAAACAAACATTACTAGCATCATACTCATGCATGCTTGCTGGTACTTGACAGTTAAAACATTGACTGATATTGCAGGGGATCATTTGTTTGCTGTATACTTTTAACTACTAGCACTATTACAAAAGGGAAAACATTGGCATGTAAGATGCAAATGCTATCAACAAACAGTAAAAGTGCAATGTATGTTCAAAGTCTTATTCTCATTGGTATGTGATGAGAATGGATTTCTTTGAATTGCATTGAATTAAATTCTTTCTGCAATCCAAATTCAATTCATCATCCTGTGGGGCGGAGTCAATTCAAATTCATCCACTGAATTGAACTGAATTCTGAAGCTGTGTATTTTGCCCAGCCCTGTTATCCAAATCAACGCCCCCATTTTAATGGGTAATGCACACGTCAGATGAAGTGCCACTGAAATCAGAAGTTCCTAGTCATAGATAATAAAATAAAACAATTACGTTAGCTTATACACTAACAACTGGTTCATGGACAGCAGACACGTAGCATCATGGTGGTAAAATCGCTGTCGAGTGGATCAGGAAGTGAAAAGTAGAGAAGAAATCCACATTTTAGTTTTCACAGTGCACACACGAGTCAATGGTTAGATCTCTAATCAGAATATTCTAATAATGTATTCCAAGAAGTAGGCAGCAAGGGGGTTTGACTCAAGCGGATGTAAATGTCTCCCGAGTGCTGGGCCACAATTACTGCGCTGAAGACCGAGAATTATGTGAGCAATTATGTGAATGTCCCACAGAGAAGTGGAAGCAAAATCCAGCAGTTGAAGGAAAGGCCATTTTTGTCCACTTTCCTTCTCTTCGGGCCTGACTTACGAAAGGCTCCACAAACTTGATTGATCGTGCAAACAGATGTGGGAGCTGTTCTACTAACTGGGCGCACCCAAGATTGCCTCTTCCAAATGCATAAAACTGCCTTGCAGTTTAGTTTAGTGAGTTTAGGGAAGAGCATATGGAGAGCTCAAACGTAAAAGCAGTCTTCTCAATTTCTTTTTACATTGAATAAAATCATTCATTCATTCATTCATTCTCCGAGCCGCTTATCTACATTAGGGTCGTGGGTGTGCTGGTGCCGATCACAGCTATAATTTGGGCAATGACTATGATGACCCAAATAATAATAATAAAAAATCGGGTTCGATGTGAAAACTAATTTTTAGGGCATTAAATTAAACAATTAAGGGCTGCCGCCCACTGCACGATGCTTCCAAATCCAACTTGGACCTGACCTTCTAAAAAAAATGACAATTGGCTTTTCACTCCCGCACATTGGGCAATTTAACATAGCTCATTATGATGTGAACTGCGCAAGCCTGTAGCTATGGAGGACCAAAACTGCCAAAATTCAAAATAAATAAAAGACTAAATAAATAAATAAATGACGACTAAAAGTGATACGAATTAAGTGATACGTAATTCAAAAATTATATCCAAAAAAATATAAATGAAAATAAAAAGAGCAAAAAATATATATCTAAATAAATAAATACATTTGTATTTGATTTTTGAATTATATATTTTTTTATATCCCTTTTTATTTTTACTTTTAGTCATTTATTTTATTTATTTAATCATTTATTTATTTTCAATTTTGGTAGTTTTGGGCCGTACTGCCAAGTCGAAATGTTATTGTTCCATACTATAGAGGACCAAAACTGACAAAAAAAAAAAAAAAGACTAAATAAATAAATAAATGACTAAAAGTGGAAATAAAAATAGATATATAAAATGTCATTAAAAAATTAAATACAAATGTATTCATTTATTTTTATTTCAATTGATATTTTTTTTTTTTACATAATTTTCTAATTATATTTTTTTATATTAATTTTTATTTTCACTTTTAGTCATTTATTTATTTATTTATTTATTTATTTTGTCATTTATCTATTTTGAATTTTGGCCCTTCATATGTCGCTCATTCTGAAGCTCTTCATACATGTTATACTGTATCACTTTTTTTTTTTTTTCTAAAAGTTGTGCCAATCAAGGAAGACAGGTTACAAAGGGGACATGGACGAGAACACTGTTTTTTTTTTTTAAGACGTATTGAAAGGTGGTGCTCAATTAAATTCATTTGAATTCAATGAATTCATCATTCATTCATTCAATTCACTCATTTGAATGAGACCGACATGGTACGTACGACACTCGCATACGTTTTTACCACAAGATTCACCATTACAAAAAAGGCTCCCATTTAATGTTTGTCACAGGATTATTCGTGGCTGATACGTCACTACGCTGATGATTTTCATGACATTCTGTCTCTGCGACTGTTTCAGACCATCATATTTTATGCCCACTTACAAGCACAATTGAAGCTCTAATAGCAGAGGGTTACGGAGAACTAATGGCCATGGACATGGACATGTATGAGGATGTAAATATATGTGGGGTCTTGATTGGCTTCAATGCAGATGATAGTAATTGCAGTCAATTATGTATGGCAATTTTACTTTTAAAGAGTTTTACATAGCAATGTTGAATGATATCGCAATTGGCTGCCTGCTTGTTTGTGTGGCTCTATTTAGGTGTAAACGGTTCTGATGGTTTTGAGCTCTTCATATGGAAACAGGCTCATTTAGCATGCATGACGTGATTTATTAAACATGAGATGGGTTTTGATGACTGATTTTGCATTTTTAAATACCATGTATGAAAGGTCGGTGCAAATCCACTCACAGTGGTGCTAGCATAGCGCAGGCAAATGAGATCCGGCGGGGAGAACATTTTCGCTCTTGTAAATTTGATGAAATGCCGCCACAAATCATCTATTTAGCAATTAAATTCGGGATCCTTTGCATTATTTAAGGACTGTCGAAGCCAATCACAAGAAGGAGTCATGCCATATAGCGTATGACAAAACTCCTTTCAACTCTGAATTCCCTTGCATCTGGGTCATTTCAGTGCATTGTGAAAATTGGTACAGACATCTACCAGCACAGTTTTTTGGGTGTACTGTCCCATGTTTTAGTTGCAATGTTATGTACTATGGGCGGATAAACACTGAAACGTGTGAAATAAAACAAAACATGTTTAATGCTGTTGGTGTCTTATCCAAAACTATTGTGCTAGCAGGTTTCTTTTTGGTCACTCAGTAATTAAAATGCTTGTCTGCCTCTTCCAGTCACATTAAAACTTCCATCATTTCAAACTTCTGTTTACACTTGCAGTGTTCTCCAAAATTTCCCATGTTGAAAACCATCCGCGCAATCTGTCAGAATGAGCGATTACACAATTTGACGCCCGCTATTTGAGATTTTAGTTAATCAGCATCATAATCCCTTGTTTTGCTGGTTTGTGATGTGAGAGTAGTGGAAATAAATAATATTTTGTGATTTACCTTGTATACGCACCCGTGAGTTTTATAAATCTTTTCCTGACAAGTGGTTCAATATTTGGTCAATCCAAGATTATTATTTTTTGTGTGCGTGTGATTAACCTAGTTTAATCACATAGAACTAGTCCGTAAGAAAAATAGTCACTTCAAAGG
This sequence comes from Festucalex cinctus, assembly GCF_051991245.1. NCBI lineage: Eukaryota > Metazoa > Chordata > Actinopteri > Syngnathiformes > Syngnathidae > Festucalex > Festucalex cinctus. Next base: position 14,833,821 of record NC_135416.1, read on the forward strand.
TGTTATTCATTCACTCCCAGCCATTTTCACAGAAGCAGTCCCGTTCGCTCCCGGCTGTTTTACTGGATTTTGACTGATTTTGCAAGGCCCACAGAATATTTTGTTCGATTGCTATAAAGGCATGGAACCTATCAAAAGAAAGATTAAAGTCTCTTCTTTCATCAGGAAAAAAAAGTATGTTTCTATCTGTTTCCATTTTGCAGCAATTAACATTAGAAGAGAGCTAAGTTTCATCAGTTTTCACAAATCTATTTAAAATTGTAAGTAATTGAGCTTTTTTTCCCAGATGGCCCTGGTTGATCTCCTTTGCTCTGCTGCCACCTGCTGGCCGTTTGTGTAATAACTACCATTTCTACAACCGTTCCTTGCAGTTGAGAGGCTGCATCAAAGCCTTCTGTATGCTCTAGCATAAAACAACAAAAAAACGTATAAATACGTTTTAGGGACACTTAGAACATTAAAAAAAACGTATTTATACGTTATTGGGAGCAAATGAGTTATTAACATTATACAGTAATCAATGATACTAATGATCCAAGGGGGCCCCAAATTCCCCTGACAAGGTTTAACGTTTTTCCTGTCCTTCCTGTCTTAGCTTGTAGGGGTTTTGGGAGCGTTCAGGTTGTTCAAAAGGTGATGCCTCCGAGGGGCAACAGAGATCATATGTCTTTTAAAGCATTACACAGCAGAAGGAATATTCAGTTGAGCGTATTTTACTGACAAGTGTGACTGCAGCCGAGGCAAAAATGTATCCAAAGGCTTGACTTTAAATGTATTGCACTTGTTGTCAAAGGATTTGCGGAATGACAAAACCAACATCCCTATCAAATAGAGATACTAGACTGTGCTTTCATGAAAACAAAAAATCCAGAAAGTCCAATGGGATAAATTGTGTTTGGTTCTAACCGTGTGATCTGTTCCTCCCAAATCACCACGTCACATTTTTTTGTTAAATTGTGCATTCATACAGTATATTTACTCACATATTCATGTTTGTCAGTCAATTCACAGACAAATGTAATTTAAATATGAGTCTATTCAGACAAACATGATGTGAATATCTATTAACATACCCACACATACACATGTCTTAATATCAATCTGTTCGTTCACATAAAGTACGTATATGTTAAATATTTGTCCATTCATCATGTGCATTAATAATGTATACTGCTCTTTGTCTATTCATATAGACAAACACTACAAAGCATATTTCTGCACATGCACACATAATGTAAACAGCTGCCTTACCATTGCAAACAATACAAACATCCCTCTGATTACAAAAATAATTTAAACGTCAAATACCTCAGAGAATATTTACAGCCGTTCGGACCTCAAAGTTTGCTGGCGCCCATAAATAAATAAAGCAGAACTTTGAGGACTTTGCTTTTGTACTTATTGTACATATTTGTAAGTGCGCTCTTTGTTGTTCTGATAACAGAAGACAGGGCACAGTTTTGAACATTGATATCTTTGCAGCGTAAGCAGCCGTGGAACTTTTATCTGTGCACAATGATTTTAAAATGACAACGCTGTCACTATAAAAGTGAGTCTGATGTTGGTTATTTTTAGTGGATGGTGTGACCGTAGGGAATGGCAGTGTAGATATTACTTTAGATTGATTTTACACCAAAAAGCGTCTTGGGAAAAGTGGTTTATTCACAGCATGACAATAAACAAAGTGGCTTTAGAAGCAATTTGAGCAGAAGTAGCTAATCCGCGAGGACTTTGGCATTGGAATTAGAGGGCGGCGGATCGGAGCTAAATTTGGTTTGGATCGTGCTGTGGGCCAAACAAATTGCAACTCTTGGTTGGAGAGATACTATGCTGCATCCTGTCTCCTCTTGAAGAGCCCTTTAGCATGCTATTTGGATTAGTGCGTGGTCTGCTTCCGTATGTATCAAAAATATATGGCAAGTGTGCCTTCAATTTCCCCTTGGGACATTATAATAAGTACAGTAAATGTGTGTGTATCCTGCTTCTCTTAAAACTTGTACCATTTATTTCAGTGGTGTCCAAACTACGGCCCGGGGGCCATTTGCGGCCCACCGTCCATTTTTCAGTGGCCCGCGACATATGCTAAAAATGGCATTTGACTCAGTTCAAATAACATAAACAAAACAAAAATGTTTGGAGATGGTCAACGTAAGAAGGGAGGGTATCGAAAAACAGGTGCCATTAAAGGTTATTTTAGTTCACTAAAACTAATGAAAAAACTAAAACTAAAATTCGAAAAACAATATTGTTACCGAAATAAAATCAAAACGAAAATGCTTTTTAAAAAACGAAAACTATCTGAAACTACATTTTAGGTTTACAAAACTTAACTAAAACTAAAAATAATTTTAGGTTTTAAACGTTTTAGTCTTTGGTAATTAATTTAATGCATGAGCCTTTGAGGATGGTTTTAAATGTGATTTTTAGTAGATTTAGTTTGATATAAACCGGAATAATGACGTTTGAAAGTATGTCACACAGAAGTGATGTCATCTAGCAGCAGCCAAAAAAAGCACCTTCTAATGATGTTGCTCCCATGGTGTATTTTTTAAATATTGCGCACAAGTAATACACATTAAAAAAAATAAAAAAAATAAAAATAATAATAATAATAATAATATATATATATTAGGGGTGTGAATTGCCTAGTACCTGACGATTCGATTCGTATCACGATTCACAGGTCACGATTCGATTCGATACCGATTAATCCCGATACGAATTTATAAGTCGAATGTTGCGATTTTTTTTCATTCAAATTTAGAAAATACTAATCAGTAAGCTTGTAGAGTGTAAGATTTATATGAAAATGTATTATTTATTTATCTGAAATTTCAGTCTTATAGAGGTTGTAATCTGTTTCATGTTTGAACAGCATTAAAATAAAATATTAAGGCTTAATGTTCCGTTCATATAACATTCTTCCATGCTCAAGGTGTGAATCCCAAAAAAAAAAAAAAAAAAATCGATTCTGCCGATTATTGAATCCATTCGAGAATCGCGCGATGTAGTATCTCGATATATCGCCGAATCGATTTTTTAACACCCCTAATATATATATATATATATATATATATATATATATATATACATACTAATACTGAAACTAACAAACTAAACTAAAACTATGCAATTTTTAAAGAACTAAACGAATAAAAACTAACAGAACCACCCTGAAAACTAATAAAAACTCACTACAATTAAAAATTCCAAAACTATAATAACCCTACTACCATATTACAAATAAATTGGTTTATATACTGTAGCATTTTTCTAAATATGCAAAAGCACAAATAAATTATTTGTACATTTTTTAGGACTGAACACAATTTCTCTTCATAACATTATGTGGCCCTTGCGTCCTTCTGATTTTCTGTATGTGGCCCTCACATGGAAAAAAGTTTGGACATCCCTGTTTTATTTTGTTACATTAGTTAAAGTACTGTTACTTCCAAATGCTACCCATATCTGGTAGCTAATTGAGGCACAGATGCACAAGTCAAGTGTATGTTTACATGACTTTTTTTTTATTTTTTTTTAACCTTATTAGTAAGTATGGTAAAAGTAATTTAATGTTAATTGTGATTTTTATTCTACACACTTTTTTTTTTGCCGTGAAACAACTCCCACATAATACTTTCAATTTACACTGTTCAAATTTTAACTAGCTTCAAAAATTCACATCTCCCGGGATATATATCGTTTGATTCCATATTCCTTACAATATTTTCTAAATTTAACGTTTAATATCAACTTTTCCCCATTCATTTTCAATGGCACAGACATTAAACTTTTTCCAACTATCACTTTCCAGTTTCCACGCCCACTTCCGTACATATACCTTTCATCATTCCCAGGTGTCTGATACTGCTTGATGGCACATTTGGTCAAGTGCATTGTCCAGTAATCAAGCGGCCATAATTTATCTCTCAATTTATTTCATAAGCATTCCACATGCATTAAAATCTTAGCATTCAGCTATTAGCGTTCAGCTTTCAGCATTGCCACGCAATTTCTCCAGAAATTGCACTTAGTCTAGTGTGATAAGATGATTTAAGGGGTGCTTCCGCATCTGAATTCATAAAAAAAATCTGTCAGATTGTTGTGACTGGGCAAAAATGACAACAGCAAGGAAAATCGGGGAAACCAAGCTAGCGCGAAACAGGATGACAGCAGAGACTGGGGGAGTCTCCCAGTAATAATTAAAAGCACTTTGAAGGCAGCTCTTTGAAGGTCTCTTTCCTAAATAAGCACTTCTCTTTAAAGTTGCTACGTCGATGATGATGATCTCAGAGCCCCTCTGGCTGTTGTATGAAATGTGTGTTTTGACAGTTTGTTTGTGGAAGAAAATTAGCTCAGCGCTCGCTCGGAGGATGGCTACTAACTTTTTGCAAATGCTGCGCTTTGAAGTCAGAGGGGATGCGTAATTGTTTGCGGGGATGGATAGAAGCTTTCAACGCTACCAGGCCTGTGGGAAACGATGGGTGGAATATATTGGATCCCTGCTACATATTATTATTACCAATTAGCAACCATAATAACATAGCCTACTCTAGGTATGGATGAGATGTGACTGAATTCTTCTGCATCTTTCATAGAAAGTGAAAGGGAAAAAAAAACAATACACATTTATAGTGAAGTGGATCGATATTGTCGACTGGCCCTATGTGGTATTTTATGACATATGGTTTAGTGGTCCAGTTGCCTGACTTCCAGTCCAGTTCCCACTTATTTACAGTGAAGATGAAAGTGTGAATGGTTGGATGGATGGTTTATTTTGGTGCTCGGCAAGTTGATTCTACAGAAGTGTGGAACTACCAATGTGGAGTAAACAGTTTTGGCTGGCTTACACATTCAAACGTATTTGTAAATATGTTTGAACACATTTGTAAGTACATTTGAACGTACTTATAGGCTAAACGTTAAAAAAGTAGATCCCCCCCATTATGCACATTCCACAATCCACATGGAAATATGGGGGAAAATATCATAATAAAAAGTATAAATAATAAATGTTAATTTTCAAACGTATTGGTATAATCTAGGCCATGCATGCACCAATCAATAAAGCGTGGAAAAAGTAAAGTTTCCACATTTAGCCTACAAGTATGGTACTTTTGGACATACTTGCAAATACATCCAAAATGTTCAAAAATGTTTACTCCACATTGGCAGTTTCACACTTTTGTATGATTCTATATTTTTCTTTTTCTATTTTTATTTTATTGTGGTGCCATCAAAGTGGGTTGTTCACCACAACATGAGCAAGTCAACAATAACAATAAAAGAAAAATGTAACATAGCAATAACTTTTGAGTTACCTTGCACTAATTGAGGCAATCTCCACATTTTCATTTTTGCTTATTTTAGTCAAATCCTTTTTACTTTTTGGGAATGAAAGAAAATAAGAAACTATGCAACACATCTGATGAATATTTAAGTCTAAAAGCCAACTGGCTGCTGTTTACCACATAAATGATGGGGTGATTAGGAGAGTTTGGGGTTGTTGGGAATAGCTGACATGTGAGGAGAGGGGATTTCAAAGAAGATTCTTGAAGTATTTAAGCTGCTGGATTTAGACCCAGCATGCACAGCTTGTGCTTTGATGGTGGTTCTGTTAAGCAACATGGGGGAGGAGGGACAGCGCACTGATCTAAACGTTCTTCCTGGGCACCCAGTATTGCTTGGACTACTTTACTGCAGCACGGGTCTCAGCCCATGACTGGACATTCCACTTGTGTGACATCCCCAACAGAAAGCAAGTCACCATTCTTATCTTTATAGAGCCGCCCATGCAGATGCAATACCAACACTGTGCTTCAAACTAGGGAGTCAAATAAAACTCAACAGATAAATCTTACTATATGATCTTGCACTCCCAGCTCGCTAACATACAAACTGCACACAGTTGTATCGTGGTCAATAAGTGACTCTACCGAGCTCAAGACTAAACTAAATAAAATAAGAACACAGAAGACAACTTTAGCACTACAAACATGGATGAAAACGCCCGTTGTTCAGATAATGTGCACCTGTTTGATGATCAGTAAAGCAAATTCCAATATTTTAGTCAATCAAATCATAGTGACACTTGGAAATCCAGTCTTAAATTGGCATTAATTTTAATAATTAAGTGGGGAAAAAAAAACAAAACAAAAACCTTATGCTTGATTTTAGTTGAAAGGAACGAATGTGGGCATTAAAAAAAAAAAAAAAAAACACCAACAACAACAACAAAAAAACGGGTTAAGCCATTAAGAAATTACTGTACATTATTTATATCGGCATAAATTAGAATAAAACTCTGGATCTGATTATGAAAAATGTGCAGAAAATAATAAAATTACTCATCATCAAGTGGACCGGAACTGTACTTCATTCATATATTGACTTAGACTTGACTTTATTGACATTGTTATATAGGGATGTAACGATATCCAAACATCACAATACGATAATTATTACAATATTAGTGGAGAGGTTGGCGAAATAAAAAGGTCACAATACTGTAAAAAAAAAAAAAAAAAAGGAGAAATAAAAAAGATCTCACTAAAAAAACAACAACTAAACACAATATTGTGTAGATAACAGTAATGTATATAAACAACCTACAATCTACAATAGTATATTATTATTATTAATATTAATATTGAGGCACTTACTTGCTAATGCACGCACATATTGCGTTCCTCCACATATCACAAGCCTATTATGTATCCCCTTCATCTGACCATTAACATGTATTTTAAACATAGAAGGGCCAAAACATGCCATGTGAAAATTAAACTGCAGTAAAAAACTAGCCACCAGAGGGTGCTAGAACTGCACAAATGGAAATCAACCTAACTTTATTTAACAGATGTGCTGCTAATATCGTGACATGATGATATTGTGGCATTTTTAATATCACGATATTGCCGTTATCGTTGCATCCCTAGTGTTAGATACACATGCTATACTGTACATATCGATACACAGTTCACAACTGTTTCATATTGTAACATCATTTGTTGTAGTTCTCGGATGTGAGATGATCTGTTTGTATAGTATCATGCCCAGATGCTAGCAATGCACATGCGATTGCACTCACACGCACACAAACAGTGATGCAACCTAACGGCAACAAGCGAAGAAGCACCCTGACAACAATTACTGGCGCAGCCTGAAAAACGTGCGCATGGACTGACGAGATGAGAGGAGGCTCCACAGAGAGGTGGCATCAGGCCTTAAACAGACAAACAGCAGGACTTTCGTCAAAGTTTGTCAGGCTCGACAGGATGCTGACACAGAGGTCACGGCAGCAAGCAGGCTGAAATGCAGCAGATGGCAGCCTGCAGAAAACACCTCGATACAGTACTAGCCGTCAAGAACAAATATATATATTTAATGAGGGTGGCAGTAGCTTGTCTGTAAGGCTTTGGAACTGGTGGGTGGTTGTTTCCAGTCCCACTTGTGAATCCTCGTGAGCTCTGATGTCATATTTCTCTGATAGTCATTCCAAAAGTCAGGAGACGCACGTACAGTGAGGCATCGTTTCAATTTAATGGCAGAGAATGTTCTTGTTTTTTAAACTAGACTCAAGACCAAACAGAATTTGCTCGCTGTATCAGTGGAGGCTGGTGTCTGCGGATCTCATTCTGCTTCATCTATTCTTCCCTCCTTCCTCTCTTTAGTTTTTCCTCTGGTCTCTTGAGATCTCCCTAATCTGTTGGAATGTTGAGGTTTCTGGGGTTGGTGTAAGATTCTGGTTTTGTACCCATGTGGGTGGCAGGTGGTGTTTGGTTGGTGCTTGATTTCACTTTGATTCAGCTTTCTTTCCTTTGATCTTTCCTCTGGTCTCTGGTAACTTTACGACTCTGGCGAGACTGAAATATCCGGTTAAGGTGAAGGGTAATGGGATTTTTTTTTTTTAATTAGGTTTCAGGTGAACTAATGAGCACAAATTCACACAAATTTAAAAATTATAATTAGACACCAGATTTTGAACTTTTTTTCTTAATGGGCTGCATTTAAAATATTTCAGCTAGGGGTGTGCATCTCGCCACAACAGCGATTCAATACAGTTTCCGATAAGGGGTACGAAACTTATACAAGGACGGTTCGATTTGATTCGATATGGTATGGCACAGTTCTAGAGTGTATTATGCCATTACTTTTTTGGTGCATAATACACATGCATTTGAATAAACTTGTCAGTACTGTAAAAGTGCCATTTCCTTCTCAGATATATATCTTCTGTAAAAGACTATTCAATACGTATCTCAATATATTTCAAAGTGGAATGATTTGATTCGATTTGATTCAATGCAATAGCATATTTAAAAAAAATATATACATCTAATTTCAGTCTTAAATAAAATGGATGAATATAACACATTGGTATCGACCTAAATGATGGTATGTATGTTCTCTCTAAAGCCCCAGTAACATCTTCCTTATAGCTAAATATGTGTGAAAAGAATGCTGATCTATTTTTTTTTTCGTATTTATTTTTTTGAGGCTGCTAAGCAAATGCACCACTGCTGTTTGGCTCATGAATGTGTAAATCTGATTCTAATCTCATGCCTCAACAGCCATGAACCTCACCATATGTCACTGCTATGCTCTGTGGGAACAGCTACAGCTCAGTAGGGGACCTTCTTTGCCTCTCCTTCTTTTCTCTTACACTGTATCAATTGTTGGTACCCCTCTGTCATGCGTGTATATGCATAGAGTTCAAGCCATTTCCACTAGTTATGAACAACTTCTCTGTGTTTTAAATATTTTTACACCTCAGATTTAATCGCAGTTTTGTTACCGCATCAGCTTTTTTTTCTGGGTACAACATTCAATTAATGAGAAATTGCACCTTAGGTATTTTTAAAGTTACCTTTTACCTCCACCATCAATAGAAAATATGACCAGCAGACATTTTCTGTTCATTTGCAGCAGTAGCTCGGCTTCACATTATTCACTAAATCCAGCACTCCATCTTTGCATTGATTGTTCTGGCAGTCTTGACTTCGCTCAAAAGTTTTCTTTTTAATTTATACGAGCACACAAGTCTGCACTGGCGTGCCCTTTCAAGGAGTTCAGCAGAGCGAGATGCTGATGCACAACAAATTATTTTCTGTTGTCATTAAAAGAAAACAAGAACAAGATGACTTTTTAGTGTTAACCATTAGAGATACTTTTAGATTATATGGTGAGGTGCATGCTTACTTGCCACACATACTTTTAAGGATTATGTTAAGTAAATAAAGACAATACGTCATTACATTTCTCTATTAGATATGACAAAATGATCCCCGTAGATAAAAACAAACAAACAGTTTAACATGACAGTGAACATTGGCTTGATCTCAGCAGAATGAAGTTGACAACCACCACTGAGTTCTCACATGAAATTAATTCTTAACAATCACTTTAAATACTGACGAGGTGCAAACGATATGTTGCTTAAATGAAACAAAAGGGAATATTTTTATTACAGTTGTCAAAAATAGTCTATTCACCACACCACTGTTATTCTTGCCCACTCACAAGTTACATAAATGATTTCACTGCTCCACAACCCACTCAATGTTTCACTGGGCACTGCGCAAGACAGATAATTCATGCATGTTTCTCTGTATGCGTCTCAAGGGTCTTAAGTCAGTTAAAAGTAAATTAAATCCACTTGCAGAAAAAGTTGACTACGTGCAATGCAAATTAGATTTCGGAGAGGCTGGAGCAATAATTTGGAGACTAAATTATAAGCGCACGTCCATTGTTTCATTTTTTTTTTTTATCACAAATTGGACAAAATGGAATGAAATTTAGCTCCTACTGTGATAGAGAACAAAGAAGGGCTGATATAGTTCTGATATGCTGGAGAGACAATAGTGAGCGAAACATTTCTGCATCAGTGTATGGAGAGTGTAATGTATTGCTTGAGTGCTGACAGAAATCATAACAAATGGCAAAGATATAGAGTTGTGACAAATGCTTTTATTTTCTATTCCAAGGAAGGGCTTTGTGTATTCAGCTAGCAGAGATAAGAACAACAACAACCACCATGATAATAACAAAAACAACACTACTAATATTTATTGGATTACTGCTACTATTATTATGATGATCATTATTATTATTAGGGCCCGACTGATTTGGATTTTTTTGAGGCTTATGCTGATTTTTGGCAGGAAAAAAAAAGATACTGATTACCAATTAAGCAATTAATTAAACAACTAAATTAAAAAAAAATATTATATATATATATATTATTATTATTATTATATTATATTGCATACAACAACATTAGCCCCTTCCCAATGCGTCGATTACACACATTTTTTTCAACAAAAAATATGTCATATTTAATACATTTATGTTTGATTTATGTTGCACTATTTTTTCCATTCTTATTGTTTTTTTTTTGTTTTTTTTTTTTTAAACAAACCATGAATTTAGGTTGTGAGTAAATAGTGATATCCAGGTCAACTGTCTGCACAAATTGTATTGTGTTTGTCAAAATTAACATTTGTTTTGTTTTGAATGACAAGTCCATTTATTTATTTATTTTTTTTAAAGAGCTCAGAATTGTTCATTCGGTAGTCTTACCGATTCAACGTCTTATCATCATTGGTCTTTTTTTTTTTTTTTTTTTTTTTTGTGTGCGTGCGTTTGCGTGTGTGCGTTTGCGTGTGTGCGTTTGCGTGCGTGCGTGCGCGTGCAAATACGTATAAATTTCAATGACAAGTCCATTGAATGACTATCAACAAATTTAACATATTCAGTGTTTCAAGGTTAATAAGAGTAAATGATAAGATCAGTGTTACTCTTGTACAATTACTGTAAATTGTTAGAATATATAAAGGTAAAAATAATAACCAAACATCAGCCATTTGACCGATTTTTTTTTTGGACTGTTTAGGGCTATAATCGGCCAATTTAATTGGCCAGCCAATTAATCGATCAGGCCCTAATTATTATTATTGTTTTTTAAATAACATAAAAGCTCAAGATGAAGTGGAGATTGAAGAGCAAGGCTGCTTCCGCCTCTTCAAGTATCTTGTCGACTTCTTTCACCTACCACCTCGGCCAATCTCTGACCTTACTGTTCCTTCTTTCACTTAATAAGGAAACTGAAAGACAAGGAAGGGTTTGTTATATAAGACAGGCAAAGACAGACAGAGAAGGACAAAGTACAGCAAGTCATGAGATTGTACTGACAAAAGGAACACAGAGGTCACACTGTATTTAGGTTGAAAATGTATTGCAGGTTACATTGATTATTCTTTGTAAAATAGTTGAATATGTCGCAACACATAAAGGCGAAACACCAAATGCACATTTGATCACAAATTTGATGATACTCAGCAACAGAAAAGCACTCCTGGTAGCACTTTCGCTAACAGCACCACAATTGAAGACTTATTGGCTCAAAACATCCCTTTCTGAAGCCATAGCTGAGTTCCCTCGGTGCATTTATTCCGCTTGGTAAAAACATTCATTAGATTTAAAAGTCCTTCTAGCGAGCTGGAACAAAGAGCTGTGGTAGTTTTTAAAGCAACATGTGTCAAGAGGATTCAACCCCACTTGACTCAAAATTGGCAATTATTTCACATCTTTGCTTTTCTATGTTTTCATGTGTCCAGTACTGTTTGGTCAAACAGTGTTGACCTCTCGGTGAAGTCCTATTAAATTGAAGGGTCTCTCTTTGAATGCATTCACTTACAGTATGTTCAGGATTATATTCAGGAGGGAGGAACATTTTTCAATTTTGACTAACCGCATGCTAGTCCAAGCTTGATAAAAAATAGTTTGGTTACTGTAGTTACCTGTAAGGGTATCCATGATACTTGGACCTGAAAATGGAAAGCAGGAAGCTGAAGAAAAACACGACCAGTCCAAGGCCAACCAGGCAGATAACTGCAAAGGAATCAAACGGATACATTGAAAGATTTCTTGTAAGACTTTGAAAGAGCTGAACTGGACATTAGAATTTCGCTTTATAAAATGTCCCCATTTCATACATGAACAACAGGCTTCCCGAAAGCTCAATGATTATGTTGTCTCAATTTTCATGTCCTGACCTCTTGCCAATCATCAGTCTGTTTTTTCTGCAGATTATCTTTTCATTTCCTTGGTGGCCTTTATTAAGATTCAACTGCACAAGCATTGCCTTTTGTGTTTACACCTTGCGTAGGCAAAGAAATACAGGGTGTTCCAAAATGGTTGACCCCATTTGGTAGGCCAATAATTTTGACAATTTTCATTGGAATGACCTCAAATTTTCACAGATTGTGTAGAAACGTTTCAAGTTTTTGCATATAACGTTTGGCATTTCTAGCTTTTCAGGTTAAGAAATGCCATTCACTTTAAAAGAAGAGGCATTTTGTGTGTTAGAGTATGCTCGGACTCAGTCACCGAAGACTTCTTCACAAATTTTGCAAAGAAGGCACCAACTACAAAACAAATTAGGACTTTGCACCAAAAAATTCAAGAAAAGGGCCCTTTTTGGCACGAGCTCGAATACCGACTCGACGTGTGCCGAGTCACAGGCGGCGCTCATATTGAACATTTATGAAAATCTATCATAGAACCAACAAATATTTGTACTTTTCTTTGTAAATTTAACCAATAAAACTTACGACCTTCAACATAAAGTGTATTTAGTTTCATTAATTAAGATCCATCAAGTAGTTTCCGAGATATGGGCATTTAGAATGGGGTCCACCATTTTTGAACACCCTGTATATCAATCCTCTATCACTACCAACATATTTTGTGAAATGGAGATTAGAATAAAAACCTAAATCAGAGCTAAAATCGATCAATGGATTGGTAGTGTTTAAGTTTGCAAGTTTATGTACGTCATGTGATTTCTTCTTGTTATCATTTCATACTAACTATGTTGAAAAAGTGGTCAGATGAATATGAGCAATATGAATTCACATGTATAATGGTACGTAGGGTGTTCCACAGGGTTCAATTCTGGGGCCTCTGCTGTTTTCATTGTATTTGGTGCCCCTGCGTTCCATCTTAAGAAAACAGCGGTAGTTGTTTTAAAGTTGAGTTGAGTGATGGGAGTCAGCGTTCTTACTGCATGATTTGCAATGGCAAGTAACAACAATAAAGGAACACTTCCATAAGAACCACTGATGTATAGTACCTAAAAAATATTTGCATTATTTTCATGGATATTTACAAGCGTGGCTAACATGTTTACAATGTATTAAATAACTACAAGATGTATGGTTCTCATAGATGTAATCTGTAATTGTGAGTTAGTTGCTACATCAAGCAAAGAAAACAACTATAAGGGGAAAACAATTAAAATTGGATTAAGCACCAACATGATATTCCAACCTGGAGGGATAGTGGCGGTCATCTTTCACAAATCCCAACACTGACTTATTACTTACACTACGTTAATTAAAAATCACAATATAACGACACAGACAAATATAATTTTTCCCGCAGGCATGGGCTAGCAAATATAAAGTCATCTTATTAAGAAGATAAATATAATGAACTCTTGTACAATAGAGACATTAGATGCCACAGCAGGATATTGTTTGTTGCTGCACTGCTTGTTACTATAAATGATGTATAAGATGTGTGTTAATGATGTCTACATTATTCATCTTTTAACAAACAGCACATATTGATGTTGAACTACACACAATTGAGCTCAATAAACCCAATGTTAATGTAAAAATGTTAGGCATGTGTTAACCATATATGGTATTTTTAAAAACACTTTTATTTAACCAGGAATGTCCCATTGAGATTAAAACCTCTTACAGATTATTAACATCTGGGTGGAAATGATGTGCGTATGTGTTCATTGAGCCCCCCCCCCCCATTTTAGATATGATGAACTCTAACACGAACATAAAACTTAGTAATTTTAAGTCATCATACATAACTGCAAATGGGAGTTTGAGTAAGGGGCAAATTACGACAAATGGAACAAGCACAAACTTTTTCTTTTGTAGCAATTATGCACATGGAAACATTGTTTCAAATTAATTCACTTGTCGATTCATCTATGTCGAGAATTTTGTACTGCTAGTCTTGTCTGACTGTCAACCATACTTATTTTGAAAGGATCATTGAGTATCACTTGATTTAATTTATGTACGTAATACAGCATGTGAACCACTACAATACTAATGGCCAATTCAATGAGAATTCATTAAATTGTTCCTAAATCTACAAATAATCAATGTAATTGACATAAATAATCAATGTAATCAGCAAAATTTATATGTATGTATGTATTTAGTCGGGACGCAACCGACCCCAAATCCGGTTAGAGAACATTTCATAAGCTTGACTTATTTTGCAAAAGTATTTCATTCTTCTTGGCACTGCAATGTTGGATGGAGAAGATCAATTTACCTCTATTTTCAGATGCCTTCAGAGTTTTTGTTTTCTCTTGTGAAAATCTTGGCTTTAGCCTCAAATTGTGAACACAACAGTAAAGGTTTTCTCTGAGGACTTTATAGTTTCTGTCTATCTTTAAAGTTCCCACGTTGGATGCCTGAACTTTCACAAATGATGATATTAATGAGATTACTGTGAGCGCCTCTCCTCAAATGGCACCCAAATTGAAGCCAAATAATTTTCATTTTTCTTTGATCTTGCTTCTCTAGGTCAGAGAATAGCTCTGATGCCTTTTGGAGAGAGAGAAAAAAAAAATCAAACAGGCTTTCATGTGTCCTTTAAAGTGAAAAATTGCGTTAGTAGAATGGTCGTTCTTGCGTAAGGTTGAACAGTCTGGTAGATAGGAATGTTGTTCATAGTGACCAATGGTTGTCATGTCTTTACTTTAACACCCAATCTTTTCTTACACCCAATTCACACTGACTGCAGAACGGACGTGGTGCATTTTCCATACGGCAGCCGAACGGACGCCGCAAGAATAGAAAGCATTCGAGTCTGCGTGTCAATTCACACCAGCTGCAGTGCTGTGCGCATGAGGTACGGAACGGATGCAGCGCTGCGGAAGGTTTCCGCAACCGTTTTATTTTTTCGGGATTCCGCATGCGAATTTTCATGAAGCTAAAGAAATTACAGGAAGTCGGGCGTCGGCATCAAGGTAAATCCGGTATATTTCAAAATAAAACAGTTTACGAACTCGTTTATTGGCGGGAGGGAAGCTAGCTAACATAGCATGACATGAGTCGGACATTTAAAAGACAAAAAACAAGTTCAGAATAAATTAAATATGACAAGATAACACTATTGGGACACCATGGTAGAAGAGCCATGGTAGAAGTCCCAGAAATAATGTCCAAAAAGCATATCGATGTGACAACTGGCAAGCGTGGCTATTGTTTACAAATGGGACTCTATATACACAGTTCTTATCACATGAATTCAACTCTCCAGCGTGAATCCCCGTGATCTTGTGGTCTGGTGGGTGCAGATTTCTGGACACGGACACCCGGACACGGACAGCTCACGCAACGCACACGCTGTGAATTGCAGTCCGTCCGTTCTGCAGTCAGTGTGAATTGGGCGTTAGGGTGCTTGAATTCAAAAGAATATTTGTGGCTCCTATGTTAGTAAGTAAGTAAGTAGGTAAGCTTGAACGACTGTTGTGAAAAACTTGTCACTGTGCAGGCCACTTGAATATTTAACTCAAAACCAACTAAAGTTAGAGTATTTGTTGTAGAACCTTACTAAGATGTATATACTCCTTATGTACTGTACAACCAAATATCTGCAATTGGTTTCCTTCACAGCTTTTTGAGTTATGACTACTGAAATAAAATTCATGAATCATGAAACGTGGCATGTGTTAGACGCACTGTTATGCCAATTATGATGTTTGTCTTGATGTTGACAATGGCATGGGAGATGTATATCGGAAATGGGACAATGGCAATTTTGGGGCATATCATTCATAGACAATCTGTAAATGCTACTCAAGTAAAATTGATGTACAAACATTAACATAAGCTAGTGAGCACAAAATATACCGTAAGAGGCAGCTCGGAAAACATGCATTAAGAAGAGGTGGGTATAATGTCAATATTGACGGAAGGCCAACGAAATGATGGACGCCCATTTTGTTAACGACTAACAAATGAAAAACTTGACGGGTTTTCGTCTGTCAATGTAATCATCAATCCGTCATAGTATTCGTCAAACCATCAAGGGTGGAACGCCCATTTCGCTGATGAATGACGGATTGACTATTTCAATGCAGTTAGTCTTAAAATATTGATGATGATAGAAGAAGGGACGATTGACGGATGATCAAAAATTATTGATATACCCACCCCATGTTAAAAGGTAGCTTAGAGTAGTTGAAAACGTACTAATTTTGTCTATTCAGTCAAGACCAGCAAGAGAAAAAGCTAATGAAGTATCCTAACAAATGACTCAGAAAAGAATGTCACAGTCAGTGAGTAACATTTATTTTATCCCCTTTATTTTATCACCTCTAAAACATTTTGACCATTCACAAAAGTTTACGAAGGGCAAACTGCATGTTAATGACTTATTAATGCGTATCCTCAGTCTCCACTTTTTAGCCTTGCTACACATTATCTGCAATAGTGATGATGTGGTCGTCAACAAGAAGTAAACAAATAATAAAAATCCGATCAGTAAAGGTAGTCTTTACTTACTTCTCCTCTTGCCAACATCCCCCTTGGAGGTAGCAGCTTCATTCAGCAGCACCATCCCCATTGTGATGGCAGCATCTGTGCAATGGTTGTCATGGAAACCATACACTCAGTCTTATACAGTATACTGCCCCAAGAAACGGATGGAAATACACTAAGAGCCACGCTTAACAAATTTCCGAGACCGTCGGTCGCAGATACGGTTCCTGCTCACATTTACTAGATGTACACATACTAACAGTGATAAACATACAATATAAGGCAATTCAGCAAAAATGCCCAAACCTAAACATGTGTAATATTTAGTGGAATTAAAACAGATATCTATACATTCTTCAAAATATTCTAAATTGAAACAAAATATAAAACAAAACACAAAAAAATCTACACTTGTCCTAGTGCAAAAGTGCCTGTGTGATCATTTCAATTAAGTTGTTAATGAGATAAACGGACGAAATAAAACTGGTGAGCATAGGCAAGCAAATGTAGCGCTGCCGCAGGTGCGACCTTGCGCCGGTTATTTGCCGTGAGGACAAACACAATGGTTCAGAGTGAATGGCATCATTAGCCACCACATATAGAAACGCAAAATGCAAGTACACACCAGTGCACAAGCAGACAGAAGTAGTCAAACATCGACTCAACTTCTACTTCAAACAAGTTACAGACTCAGCCCATCATTGAGTGTGGAATTTAGAATAAATGAAAGACGGAGGTTCGAAACGGACAATTCTGTCTTTGTACAATGTGGCTGAGGAGTTAACCTCCCTGTGGAGAGAAGGTCTGATGACCAAGCTTTCATTTGGCGTAAACAAATACAGCTGACAGTATTTGGATGTTTCAGAAATAAAAAAAATAAAAAAAAAGGTGACGTAGCAAATTAAGAAACAAACAAAGTGTGGCGAATCAAATACATTTGCTGACCAAATGAGCTGTCGTACGCCGCACGGGACGTTTAACTGATTTGCAATTTTCTGCAAACTAGATGTATGCAAGCAAACATATTGACTAAAGGATACTCAGGAGAAGGATGATGTGAGACTCGGCCACAAACTGAGCCTGACTGCTGCCATGGATGTAACTCTGTAAGAGAAACACAAGGTGAGTGATAGTAAGTAGTAAGGTTAAATAAAATAAAATAAACAAGATTGAACTGCAACCACCTTCAATGGCTGCTTTATTGTAGGAGGATAAAAACAATTGGTTTAAGCTCAGTCAGCTGACTTCATCACTGAAGAGTATAGAATGCAATAATCCCTAAATTGTAAATACATCTCAATATTAAAAGTCTACATTTTACATCTTGATTGCTTTCCACTTTTTTTAACAGCCATACAAGGCGTGAGTTATATTACTGACCAAACACTTGTGGGTTGTTATGACTGAAGAAATGCACCCTGAGACCTTCACCAAAGCAATGAACCCTATGTTTATCATTTTTAAAGATTGGGACTCACTTCCTCATTCGGATTGGTCCGCTGTGGCTCCATTTTAGAGATGTTTCCATGGCCTCCTGGAGGCTGTTTTAAAGTTTAAAATCTTGTACCTCCACAATTTACAAGAACTTAATTGTACATAAGTAGATACATGTTTATTGGGACTGCAAGGAGGCTCTAGGTCTAAATGAGTAGACTGATGTTTGACTGATTTGACTGAGATGTCAAATTGATATCTTAGTTGAAATTTGGTCTAAGTGGTTTATCTACAATAGACTTTAATGGTTAACTCTCAGTTTGTATAACAATAATATACCCATAGTGGATGCATATCTTCAAGCTTGTTCGCAAAGGAGGAGAATTGATATAGACATAGGAGCATATTGATGCACAGTCTTTCTGGACTAAATGTCAGCTGAGTCATGGATCCTTCCTTGCTGCTTGGTCTATTGGTGTTTGTGGACCTATTTGTGTTATCTTAAAAAAAAAAAAAACAAAAAAAAAAACAGCAACAATAAAAAGTACATGAAAAGACCATGTTACATATTTTGTAATGCTGCATTTTTATTATCAATATATTTAACTAAAAGTATTATTAAATTTCTAGACTACTGTACGTATGTGAATTTAAGCAGCA